>NC_081562.1:128404224-128530785 GCF_022355385.1 Mustela nigripes
AAAGATTTTATTTATTTATTTGACAGAGAGAAATCACAAGTAGATGGAGAGGCAGCCAGAGAGAGAGAGAGAGAGAGAGAGATAGGGAAGCAGGCTCCCCGCTGAGCAGAGAGCCCGATGCGGGACTCAATCCCAGGACCCTGAGATCATGACCTGAGCCGAAGGCAGCGGCTTAACCCACTGAGCCACCCAGGCGCCCCCTGAGATTTTATTTTTAAGTAATCTCTACCCCAATCATGGGTTTGAATTTGTAACTCTGAGATCAAGAATCATATATGCTCTACTGACTGAGCCAGTTAGGTTCCCCTTGATTGAATTTTAAATATGGAAATAATCTTACATTGTTGAGATAAACTACACTTGGTTTTATCACTCTTTTATTGTATCCCTTAGTATTTACTATTCAGCATGCCAGTCTTTGAAGATTTTTGTATCTATGATCCCTATGTGTCTATGAAGGATATTAATCTGTAGTTTCTTTTTTCTTACAATGTTTCTCTCTCTCTCTCTCTTTTTTAAAGATCTCATTTATTTATTTGCCAGAGATAGAGAGAGAGAGAGTGCACAAAGAGGGGGAGCGGCAGATAGTGGAAGAAGCAGGCTCTTTGCTGAGCAAGGAGCCCAATGCAAGACTTGATCGCAACACCCTAGGATCTCGACCTGAGCCAAAGGCAGATGCTTAACTGACGGAGCCACCCAGGCATTCCCTTACAATGTCTTCACCTAGTTTTGATTTTAATGTAATACTGGCCTCATGAAATGTGCTGGGATATGTTCCCTCCTTCTCTAGTTTCTGAAAGATTTTGTTTAAAAGTGGATAGTATTTCTTCCTTAAATGTTTGGTAGAATTCACCAGTGAAGTCTTGGAATTTTCTCATGAGAAAATGTTTAATTATAAATTTAACTGCTTTAATAGACGCAAAATTAGTTGGATTTTTTGTTTTGTGTTAGTTTTGATAATTAATGTCTTTCAGGAAAATTTTCCTTTTTAAATAACTTCCTTATGTTCATTGGCATAAATGTTTTCATAATATTCCCTTATTTTCCTTTTTATATCTGTAGAACTCATAGTGTTGTTTACTCTTTTATTCCTGATATTGACAATTTGTATTTTATTTTCTTTATCTGTGATCAGTCTATCGAAGTTTATCAATTTTACTTATCTTGTCCAGAACTCAAGTTTTGATTTTCACTTCTTTCTGTGCTGATTTCTAGTTCACTGATTTCTGTTCTTGTATTAATTTTTTCCTTTTACTACTTTTGTGTGACTCTTCCTTTCCTAGCTTCTTAAGGTGGAAGCATAGATCACTGATTTTAAACTTCTTTTCTAATATAAACATTTAAACTTATACATTTCCTAAACATTGCTTTAGTTTATATCTTACAACTTTTTTTTTTTTTGTAACTTTAATGTCATATGCTTGGCAATGATCCAAAACAAATAAAGGCAGATAGACATTATCACCCCAAAACTGATGCTATCTTAAAAGTTAATATAAACACTGTTGCTGGGGCACCTGGGTGGCTCAGTCGGTTAAGTGTCGGCCTTAAGATTCTCTCTTTTCGGGCGCCTGGGTGGCTCAGTGGGTTGGGCCGCTGCCTTCGGCTCGGGTCATGATCTCGGGGTCCTGGGATCGAGTCCCGCATCGGGCTCTCTGCTCAGCGGGGAGCCTGCTTCCTCCTCTCTCTCTCTGCCTGCCTCTCTGCCTACTTGTGATCTCCCTCTGTCAAATAAATAAATAAAATCTTTAAAAAAAAAAAAAGATTCTCTCTTTTCCTGGGATCGAGTCCCACATTGGGCTCCTTGCTTGGCAGGGAGCCTGCTTCTCCCTCTGCCTGCCACTCTCCCTGCTTGTGTTCTCTTTCTGTCTCTCAAATAAATAAATAAAATCTTAAAAAAAAATCTGTTGCTATTTTAAGTCCACATAATAGCAAGAGAATTTGGTTTTCCTATTTAAAAAATTTTAATGTTCAATTTTAAAATTATTTAGAATCTTTAAAAATTCCAGTATACTGAACATACAGTGTTATGTTAGTTTCCCATGTACCATTGCATCCCACAACTTTCAATATCACTCTGTTCAAAATATTTAAACATTTTTCTTTTAGTTTCTTCTTTGAGCCATACTTAATTGTATAGTATGTTTCTTAGTATTAAAATAATTGGATATTTCACATATTTCTTTTTGCCATCAATTTGTAATTGAATTCCATTATAGTCAGAACATGTACTCTTTATGATTTCAATTCTTCTGAATTTATTGAGACATATTTTATATCCTAGCATATGAATTTTACTGATGATTGTTCCATATCCATTTAAAAAACTGTATCCTACAGTTAGATGTAGTTTCTATAAATGTTGGTTGAGCAATTTTGATTGATTTTGTTAGTCATGTTATATATATTCTTCTGATTTTCTGACCCTTGTTCTATCAGTTACTGAATAAGGAACGTTGCAATCTCATATAGCAAATGTAGGTTTTTCTATCTCTTTGGTTCTGTCACTTTTTGCTTCATTTATTTAAAAGCCCTATTTATAAATGGATATACATTTGAAATCACTTTGTCATTGTGAGGAATTGACCTTTTGTCAATATGAAATGTCTGCCTTCATTTCTGATGATATGTCTTAATCTAAAGACTTTTTTGGTTGATATCATTATGGTCATTCCTTTTTTGTGACTACTGCTAGCATTCTATATCTTTTTCTGATGTTTTATTTTTAACAAATCTATGTCTTAATATTAAAGTACATTTCTTGTGGATTACATGTAGTAGGGCTTTGCTTTTTTAAAAAAATCTTGTTTGACAGTGTCTGTTTTACAATTGGAGTGTGTAGTCCATTTATATTTAATGTAACTATTGATATGCTTAAATTTAAATCTGCCATCTTGCCATTTTTTTAGTTCTATCTATTCTTTTTTTAAATTATTTTCCTCCCTTTATTGCTTTCTTTGGCTTAATGGGATATTTTTTATATCCCATTTTATATCCTTTATGTTCTATTAGCTTATTCACAAAGTAGCTCATTTCCATAGATGACCCCAGTGAACCATAACTCCTGTGTGGACCCATTTCATTAGGGATAGCCCTGTGACTCATTTTAATCAGTAAAATGTGGTGGAATCAATGCTCTGCCAGTTCTAGGCCTACATCTTAAGAAGGCTAGGAGTCTTCAGTTTTTGTGCCTTTGGGATCCTGAGCTGCAATGTAATAAACATGACACCTGTATTGAAGAGTTAGCATGCTTCACTATTTTTCATTTGTTTCTGCCTTTCATTTCCTACCTTCTACTATTACAGTGGTTAAGAATGCAGGCTCTGGGTTCACATCAGCAGGATTCTAATCTTGGTCCACTCACTTTTTAGTTACATATCTTGGGCAAGTTTCTTAACCTAGCTCATACCTCAGTTTTCTTATCTGTACAAGGGGAATAGTAACATTAGCTTCTTAACTGTTACTTTGATAGATAAATGAGATAATTTATGTAAAGCACTTAACCCAGTATATGGCATACAGTAGGTGTTCAATAATTGTTAGCTATATTATTATGACTGCTATAAAATTTATAGTGTATAGGAGAGCAGAGATCTGTTTCCTACAGAAAGCCCATTTTATTTGGAATTTGAATAATATAATATTTATCCCATGTAAATGATACATGGGATGTACCTTAGTTATATAATCATGTCCCTACATATCAAAGAGGGAGCTTTTTGCAAGGGACAGGGCTGCAGTAAACTGTTCTTCAGAGGCAGGAGCTTGCCTCACATCTCAGGATGATAGAAAAGTGCATGAAGGAATAGTGGGATCATAAAATGTCAGAAATGGAAAGTTCTTATTCTGTAGATGAGAAAACTGAGCCTGAGAAATCAGGTCAGTGAAATTTCCACTTCTTGCTGAAGCCTGTCACCATCCCCACCCCCCAATTCCACTCTCCGCTGAGAAGGTCTGTTTTCTTCTCTGACAGAGAACCTTCCAAGGTCAGAATAGAAATAGTTAAGTTATGAAACAATCTGCAAGTGGGAATTAATGGTGTGAATATTCCACTGGAAAGTGTTAAAAAGAGGTGAGTTGGCCAGAAATAGAGGAAAGGCTCCTGCTCTGAGTAGGAGTTTAGATGAGGTCCATGCTGCTCAAATGATCTCTGGCAAAGAATTCACTTTTTTCACTTCCAATTCATTTGGGTCTGATTCTTGGTAAAATACAATGTAAGTAAATAGTTAGAAAGATACACTTAAAAAGCAAAGGCATACAAAATATAAATCTAACTTTTTCATTATTAATCCAACACATAAATCTAATCTGCCAAATTGCTACAAAAGTCACTCAAAAATGCTACTCTCAATTTCTTGACCCAGTTTGCTGTGGATTAGTGGCAAATACTTTGCCAACTGATTTCTCTATTTCAGTGATGTCTTATGGTCCCAACATTCTGTGTTTTTATTTGAAGCCCAAATAGCTGTACCTTGAATTTACAGGGGAATTCCTCACTGACACAGTAATTAATTAAACTAATGTTTTAATTAATTAAAATGTTTATTTAAAACCTCTTATATACAGGCTAAACACATGCTATATATAAAATTGAATCAGTACCAGTCCCCTTTCTCAATTGCTTGCAGTTTAGTGGGGGAGCTAACATCCATGTCTATGATAAGGAAGAGCAGATGGTAGGTGTCCCGGGAGCGCTGTGTGTATGGTGCCAGGGAATCCAGAGCAAGGAGATAGCGCTGGTGTAATTGGAAGGGTCAGGAGGGCTCCAGGGAGGACATAACCTTGAAGTCAGGGAAGGCCACCTGCAAAAAGATGCAAGGCCAAGCCCACTGGGAAGGATGAATAAGTCTCAAAACCTTGCCGTAGTTCTTTTTCCTTCATGTTTAAAACATCTCTGTGAGGTTGAGAGATATCAGGAATCCCCACAGAGAGAGAAATTGAAACACACAGATACAGTTGTGGTAAAAAGCATAGGTGGCCTTGAACAGGTTGTTACGGACTCAATGTGCCTCCCCCAAACTCATGTACTGAAACCCTACCTCCCCGTGTGATGGTGTTAGGAGGCGGGACCTTTGGGAGGTGATTATGAGGTCAGGAAGGTAGAGCCTTCAGATGGGATTAGGGCCTTGATAGAGTAAGGAGTGAATTTGCTTCCTCTCTCTCTTCCTGCCCCGTGAAGATAAAATAGGAAATTGTCAGTCTGCAAGCCTGAAGGGGGCTCTCGTCAGAGCTCAATCACCCTGTCACCTTGATCTTGGACTTCTAGCCTACAGAGCTGTGAGAAATACATTTCTATTGTTTCTAAGCTACTCAGTCTATGGTACTTTGTTGTAGCAGTCCAAACTAAGACACAGATGCACTGGACTACTTAAGTCTTAGTTTTTCATCTGTAAAACGGGCCTAATAATACCTTATTGGGCTGTCCAAAGAACTAGAGATAAATTATCTACATTACATTACTTTATAAATGTAATTATAATTACATTACAAAGCACTGGTGCATTATCTGATACACAGTAAGAGTGTAACAAAGTGTGACAATTTTTATGTTGTTAAATAGCTGGCTCAGGGCTTTTTGGGGAGAAATAAGACTGTGGTGAAGATCTTTTTGGGGGAGGTGGAAATGGGTTCTTCCCAGCATTCCTTTCCCCATTCTTTTGGCAGCTGTACTTCCCTTCCCCTTGGGGAGCTGTCACTTTCCAGGACCTTCAAACAGATCTCACTGGTCTGTCTAACCACTGGTCACAGAGAACACGTGTGAGCCAGATCTGGCCAATTGTAGTGCCCTATTCCCTTAGCCACAGTGATTGGCTGAAGGATGGACACTGAATTGCAATCTGAACCAATCAGAATTCTTCATTGAGGTTTGTATGTTGTCTCTCTTCCAGTTTTTCTTTGTTTCTACTTTTTAAATTTTCTTAGTTATTTTAGATAGAGAGAATGAGTGGGAGGGACAGAGGGAGAGGGAGAGAGAATCTCAAGCAGACTCTGAGCCGAATGGTGAGCCTTATGTGGGACTCCATCCTGGGACTCTGAGATCATGATCTCAGATGAAACTAAGAGTCAGAGGCTTAACCCACTGCACCACCCAGGCGCCTCTCTTTCAGTATTTTTAAGCTAGGTAATAACAGCTGTCTCACAAATAGCATAGCTTAGAAATGAAGAAAAGGGAAAGGGGAGACATGTCTGAAAAAAACCATTAGGTCTCTGAATCTATACCTCAACTTTCCAGTCATTTGAATTAATACATTCTAATTTTCTGTTATTTGCAATCCTGGACTTAGACTATAGTACTTGCAAGGACTAACTTAGGTTTCCAGATCCTATTTCAATGTGTTATTCTTTTTTTCTTCTTCTATCCCAACGTGTTATTTTTTTTAAGATTTTATTTATGTATTTGACAGACAGAGATCACAAGTAGGCAGAGAGGCAGGCAGAGAGAGAGGAAGGAAAGCAGGCTCCCTGCTGAGTAGAGAGCCTGATGCAGGGCTGGATCCCAGGACCTTGGGATCATGACCTGAGCAGAAGGCAGAGGCTTTAACCCACTGAGCGACCCAGGCGCCCCAGCCAATGTGTTAATTCTTTAGGTCAGCGATTTTCAAGAGACATCCCCATGGTTTCCCGATTAGTTGAGATTATTTAGGACAGATTCTGGGGTAAATTGTTTGAGCCAAGAGGTTAATAAACAAACATGCCCCCTGCCCTATGAGAGGCTCACATCCAATCAGGTGTGCAAAATACTAAAACATAACCAAGAGATTAAAGCAAACTGTGACAGAGACTTGAAGTACTCTGAGAGTCCAGAGAAAGGAGAGAATGCCCATGATATCTGGGAGTCCTCAGGGAGGAACCTTTGGAGAGGAGGCACGGATTTGAGCTGGGAATTGAAGGACAGTTCAGGAAAGTGCTGGAGAGAATTTCAAGAGAGTGTTGGATAAGAGCCATGCATGCGTAGGGCTGCCTGTCTACAAAGTTATCTAGCACAAGCTATCTAAGATGAGGGATAACCCTTATGCAGCAGGGATGTGGAGGATGGAAGGTTTCTGTTGCAGTGTGGTGGGAAGTAAGAGTAGAAAGATAAAAAATTCTGAAAATTCTGTTATGGAGACTTCAAACGTATCCAGACACAGAGAGAATAGTATAACGAGTCACCTGCAGACATTAGCCAGATGCAACAATAATTAGTGTTTCATCATTCTTGTTTTCTCTACCCACCTGACTCTTCATCATCTTCCTCCCTCTCCCACTGGATTCCTTTTTTTTTTTGTTTGTTTAAGATTTTATTTATTTGACAGACAGAGATCACAAGCAGGCAGAGAGGCAGGCAGAGAGAGGAGGAAGCAGGCTCTCCGTGGAGCAGAGAGCCCGATGCGGGTCTCGATCCCAGGACCCTGGGACCATGACCTGAGCTGAAGGCAGAGGCTTTAACCCACTGAGCCACCCAGGTGTCCCCCCCCACCAGAATATTTTAAAGCAAATCCCAGACATTCCATCTTGCCCTTCAGTATTTCATGATTATATTGAAGAAGTAAGGACATTTTTCCCCATTGTAAGCACATAAATATTATCATAACTTAAAAGAAGAATAATTTCTTAATATGTTATTAAAGTCACAGTCACATTCAGTTTTCTCCAACTTTCTCCTTTGTACAGACAGTTTGTTTGAATCGGTATCTAAAGAAGGTCCACTTGGTTGTATCTCCGAAGTCTGTTGCTACCTGTAATAAATCCCACTACTCCTTCTAACAAGTATGTATTCAAGGAAGCTGGCCCTTCATGCCATGGGGTTATTCACATTCTGTATTTGGCTGATTATGTCATCATCGTGTGGTTTATCGTGCTTCTCTGGTCCCCGTGTTTCCTGGAAATTGGTACCAATGAGGTCTAGAGACTCAATAAGATTGTGTTTCAGTTATTGTTATGCTTTGTGGGTCGGGCATGGGGGGGACAAGAATACTTTGTAGGTGGTGCAGAGTACTTCCTAACACAGCTCATTAAGAGACTCATAATGGCTGGCGGTCCTCTTTTAGTGATGTTACCATTGATCAGCAAATTTTAGTAAAAAATGCTGTTGTAGTTTTTTTAATGTCTCTCTCTAGGATTCTGACCTGAGTCTGTGGGGGCTGGGCTGGGGGACAAATCTAATTCACAGACCAGGCTGCACTCAGAATCATCCTTCCTCTGGGACCAGGGAGGCATTGTTACTGGGCCGAGCTCATGCCTGACCTTTCTGAGCTTCCCTTGGGTGGTAGAATTTCCCAGGAAGCTATTCAGGCAAATCAGGTTCCTGCTGGCCTGCCCACCAGTCTGTCAGACACTTCTGAATCTTTGAATGAAGTGAGGAGAGTCCAAAGAGATTTGTCAGGATGTGTGATATTAGATTTCTTTAGCAAAGATGCTTGTCACTTTGCCACTCTCCAATGAAAAAATTCCCACTGATTGTGTCTAAAAATGCAAAATGAAATGAGGAATCAAGGCAATTTCGCACAAAAGTATTAAGCCACGGAAACTTACTGGGCAATACAGGAGGGCTTTTCTTTTCCTTTATGGTCTTGAATTATCCAACTTGCCCTTCAAACGGGATAATTTGATTATGTAGTCAGCTCCCTTGGGCAATTCGGCTTTGCCCCCTAGATGATTATGACCTCCCTCCCCTCTGTATGTGAAGATAATTGTGTCAGCTTCAGACTTTATAAGCCTACAGTAGAATTTGGATTACGGTAGGCTTTAAATAGAGGAAAATTGTGTTATCGACATTGATGAAAATGGAAATTTAGTTTTTAAGTCATTGGGCTCGGCGGCTAACGAGGGTTTGGTTTTAGAAATTAAGAAGCTCTATACATATTTTGGTCTTTTATATGATTTTGAGATGCTTTGCAAGGTAGTAGGAAGCCAATGCATCGGCTCTGCCTTCAGTTTCCCTCATAATATCTTGTGTTTTGGGAAGTTCCTTTTCTGTGTGTGCCCTGGGGGCTTGTTCTGGGTGAGGTGATGTGCCGACCTTCTCCTGGCTTGATTTCCCCTCTCAGGAAGGCTTCCTTTCCTCATAAAACATTTGTTTTGTTCCTAGACAGTATTAAAATGTTAGGAGAGTACAAAGTATTTCACCTGTTTTGCTTTCTTTTTTTTTTTTTTCCCCACCCTGAATCTTTTTATAAAGTGGGCTTCTCAAACGTATTTATTCCTTCTTAGGTCTTTCTTTTTCTCTGTCACTGAAAGCAGAGCTAGACAAGCTCCCTGGGGGGAACTTTATTTTATACATCCTTGTTTCCCTAATTCCAAGCTCAGTGCCTGGCTGATGGCAGGTGTCCAGTGAATATTTACTGAATGAGTTAATGAGTGAAAATGGAGTGTGGTCCTCTTTCCAACCCCAAATTCCCCAAATAAGGCACCCTTGTTTATATTGGTATTATGAAACTCTGAATACTGAATCGAGCCCACTCCTTTTGTCTACAGAGACTCAGAGATTTATTTTTCTTAGGTAAATGCTCAGCTAAATTCAAATTGCTAACTCCAATTTATAGGCAATATTAGAATCAGAACACTTTGGCCGAGGGCTATAGCTGGGAAAAACTTCTGAGACTAAAGTCAAAGGCATTGACATTGTGTTCATTTCCTGTGGCTGCTATAAAAATTACAACAACGGGGTGGCTTAAAACAACAGAAATTTATTCTTTCCCAGTTCTGGAGGCCAGAAGTCAGAATCGTTCTCCCTCGGCTGAAACCAAAGCAGTGGCAGGATTTTGCTCCCTCCGGAGGCTGTGGGGAGAATCTGTTCCTTGCCTCTTCTGGCTTCTTCTGGCACTGCTTACCTGCTGCCCTAAAATCTTAATCCAATTTTGCAAGTGGGTGGACAGAAAAGAACGCAAAGTTTTAAGATAGAAATGTGCCATCCTGGAGCGCCTGGATGGCTCGGTTGGTGAAGCGTCTTGATTCTTGCTTTTGGCTCAGGTCACGTTCTCAGGTTTGTGAAATCAAGCCCCGCATCAGGCTCCACGCTCAGCGAGGCGTCTGCTTGGGATTCTCTCCCTCTGCCCCTCCCTGCATTCACACATGCTCTTCCTCTCTCTCTAACATAAATAAAATCTTTAAAAAATCCAAAAGCCTGTTCTTTGTAGCAGAAATGGCCACTGTCCACTAGCAGCCAAGTGCCCCCATCATATTTTGTGTGTACCCCTCTCCCTATGCTTTTTTTTTTTTTTTTAAGATTTTATTTATTTATTTGACAGAGAGAAATCACAAGTAGATGGAGAGGCAGGTAGAGAGAGAGAGAGAGAGAGGGAAGCAGGCTCCCTGCTGAGCAGAGAGCCCGATGCGGGACTCGATCCCAGGACCCTGAGATCATGACCTGAGCCGAAGGCAGTGGCTTAACCCACTGAGCCACCCAGGCGCCCTCCCTATGCTTTTTAACAGGTAGTCACTACCGTTCCCAGGCAGAGATGATGGTGCCCAGGTAGAAGCCATAGTGTTCAGTCTGTTTTTGTGAAGGTGTGGGACTGAGCTCTCACTACTGGGTTGTGAGTAAAGTGATGTGGGCAACTTCCCATTTTCTTTGTCTTTTCTTCTTCTTTTTTAAAGATTTTATTTATTTTAGACACAGAGAGGGTAAGAGTGAGAGGGAGCACTAGTGGTGGGGAGGGGCAGAGGCAGAGGGAAAGAGAGAATCTTAAGCAGGCTCTGCGCCCAGGGCAGAGCCCAACATGGGGCTCCATCCCAGGACCCAGGGACCATGACTTGAGCTGAAGGCAACCACTTAACCAACTGTGCCACCCAGGTGCCCCAATTTTCATCATTTTTTTTTTTTAAGATTTTATTCATTTATTTGACAGAGATCACAAGTAGGCAGAGAGACAGGCAGAGAGAGAGGAGGAAGCAGGCTCCCTGCTGAGAAGAGAGCCTGATGTGGGGCTCGATCCCAGGACCCTGGGATCATGACCTGGGCCAAAGGCAGAGGCTTAACCCACTGAGCTACCCAGGCGCCCCTCCATCATTTTCTTAATGAGAACCTGCTTGCCATCTACTTCCTCTCCTTTTCCTTCCTTTGGGAAGGGAAGCCAATGAGGTGGTGAGCCAGTCTGACCACAGAGATAAGGGTGCCCCCCTCCCAGCTGGCAGAGTGATGAGACAGATGGCTGCCCTAACCACCCTGAACGGCCAACACTTACCTCGGGAACCATAGGAGAGGGGAATTTGTTGTATCATCTGAGTCCTTATTGTGGGTTCCTGTTGTTATAGCAGGAACTGATACACACACAAGATTAAGAAAGAAGTTAATTTCTTGTTTTCAGCTACTGGTGTCTATTTGGTAAGACATGTTGGAAGGCAGATTTATATTGCTTTGCGTTGCTAAACAATTTTTTAAAAAAGATTTTATTTATTTATTTGACAGAGATCACAAGCAGGCAGAGAGACAAGCAGAGAGAGATGGGGAGGCAGACTCTCTGCAGAGCAGAGAGCCCAATGCGGGGCTCGATCCCAGGACCCTGAGACCATGACCTGAGCCGAAGGCAGAGGCTTAAACCACTGAGCCACCCAGGCACATTGCTAAACAATTTTTAAAAAACAATTCCCCCGTGTACTCCAAAGGAAAATAGTTTTCTCAAGTTGTGTCTGTGTAAGCTGATTATTTCCTCTCTTCTACCCTCGGCTCACTTAATGTCTACTTAGAAAGTTCTGTTTCACTCTAAGTTGCTAGAGGGAACTTTCTGTTAGTGAGTATGAATGTTCCATTGCTCTGTGTCTGTCCTGCAATAGCCTGCAGGGGACTACTTATTAGAAATATGGAATTAATGTCTCCTAAGCATGTTTAAATTAATAAAAATAACCTCTGGGACATGGGCTGAAGAGAAACTCTCTTAAACACTGTTGAAAACAAGCCACTTTTTCTTCTTTTATACAATGAAAAGATTAAAAACATTTTTTTCAAAGGCAATTCATTTCAATTATTGACAAATAAAAAAAATGGAGTGAAAAGAAGAAAACAAAAAAGTCTCACAATCCTACCATCGAGTTGGCAACTTGACATATACCCTTTCAGTTCCTTTTCTATGAATTTATTTGTGTGGACTAAAATCAGACTGTACTGTATACAGTTTTAGAATTTCTTCTTTAAAAGAAAAACCAATAAATAAATAAATAAGTAAAAATAAAAAATTAAAAAAAAAAGAAAAACCAAAAAAAGAAATAAAACCCCAGCTAACCAACCAAACAAAAACCACAAGTATTTTGGTAAACACCTAAATTTGACCGACTAAGGTGACTACCTTAGTTGAGAAGACAGACTGGGCTCTCACAGAGGGAAGGCGGACCTCCTAAGGGGTGAATCCCGACCTACCGCCCAGCTGTGTCTGTTTGTGAGCGGTGTGAGGTAGGGAGAAACGAGCAGCGCTGACCCACCTATCACCTGTAGAAATGTCACTCTTGATCTACAAGCATGAGAATTCCCTCAGCCTCTTGTAGGACTCTCTTCAACTCTGGATTGCAAGCTATTTCTTTATTCTTTCTCTTTGATTATGGTGATAAAATACTTGTTTGCCAAGTTCATTCAAAGTAAGAATCTGATATTGTTCCTCTACGTCTTACAACTTTTCCTTTAGAAAAAGCAAGAGGACGAGGAGTGTTTATTGCACATGAGGCATGGTGTAAGCACGTCGCACAATAACGCTTAAACCCCATGAAACCTTATGGGGTAGGTGGTGCTAGTCCCTTAACCAAATTTTTCACATTGCAAACTGGAGGCTCGGAGAGACTAAGGAACTTTCCAGGTTATTGGAGCTAGCAGGTGTCAGCGCTGACATTTCAACCCAGTCCCTCGTTGTCTCCCAGACTGAGACGAATTTACTTTTGCATCTTTTTCTTGAAACACCCCAACTCCATTAAATCTAGGATACCATAGATTGTAAGACATATCATTATTTCATGTTCCAATAACACAGAGATGTGCTACTAAGGGTACTTGTGAGATGCATCTCAGTTTCTGAGAAGTGACAACCTGAAAGCATGTAAGTCTTAGAATCGATGCAATATGATAAAATTGTAGAACCATCTCTTGTCGAAATAAGTGGCTAATGGTGTGTAACCCACTGCATGGGCTGTGCTGACCATGTGACTTCTCAGCAGATGGAGTATATTCTTGGGGTGAGGTCTAGCAGGCAGGGCTGTACACAATTTTCAGCTCTCTCACAGAAATAGTGGTTATGTGGTTGGATTTGCTGCTGCAGTTGGATAAGTCATTATTATTCCTGCCAATGGTCCCAGAAGCTTGGGAGTACCAAGCTGCCTACAGCTACTTGAAAATAATAGAAAAAGGAGAATAGGAGAATAATGGATGAGGTGTAGGCAGCACTTTGTATCTGCGATGCTGAATGTGGGACATACACATCCAGCGGTTCTTTCCCCGCGATGATGTATTGAACAACTACAATAGCAACATTTTGTAATTTCTAGGAAACATCAGCTGAGAAATTATAACTGAAGGAAGAAATTAAATCAGTTCTGGCAGAATTATTCCAGGAGCAGAGAACAAGACTGGCAGAGGAGTGAGCACTGAGCCTGGAGAAAAGCCGGCAGTGAGGAGGGGAGAGAGAAGAAAAGGAAGAGAGTGGGGGACAGGAGGGGGGCCGAGATATGGAGGTGGGGGACAGCCACACACGTGCTGAATCACAGAAGTCCAAAAAGGGCAGAGTTTCTTAAAGGCTGAGGTGGTCACTGGGGGTCAGATGCTAGAGAAAGGCTCGTTGACGCATGACCGTGTGGCGGTCAGAGTTACTAGATCTCTCTGGGGAGAATCGGAAGGCAGAGAAAACCCCTTGCCTTTCGTTATTTTATCAGAAATGTTACAGAGGTAAGCGTGGGATGCGCCTCCCACACCTGGCTAGGCAGATCCGTGCCATATCTGTTCTCATTTTCCCTTTGACATCGGAGCTCACTTTCTTCCTTTGGAAAGCCTCCCTGGGCTGAGACCAGGACCCTCCTCTGTCCCGATTCCCTCCTACCCCTCCCGCTGCGTGTTCTCGACCTGATTCCTTCTCTGTTCCTTCCACTTTCACTGTTGACTTTCCTCCTGATTTTATCCTTAGCCCTATTCTCTTTCCTACCTTGAACATGCTCTCTTTGGAAAATCTCATTTATATCCTATTTGTTCTTTTTTTTTTTTTTTAAAGATTTTATTTATTTATTTGACAGAGAGAAATCACAAGTAGATGGAGAGGCAGGCAGAGAGGGGGGAAAGCAGGCTCCCCGCTGAGCAGAGAGCCCGATGCGGGACTCCATCCCAGGACCCTGAGATCACAACCTGAGCTGAAGGCAGCGGCTTAACCCACTGAGCCACCCAGGCGCCCCTATCCTATTTGTTCTTGATGCCTTAAAACACCTTCTAGCCTAAGCCTCTCACTCAGTTTTTGACTCAGTTTCCCTTCCTTCCTCCTTCCCTCCCTTTCTTCCTTTTTTTCCCCCCTCAGTTTTTCTTTTTGATAAATTCCACTGCCTACCATAGGCAGGTATGAATGTACTTTAGGTACTCACTTTGCCCTCAGCTCGATCATATTTTTTCTGCCCTCATTTTCCTTCTCACTCTCTAAAATCTCGTACTTGAACTTCAGTAGTTTTCCTGTCTTTCGTCATGGTTCACTTTAGTTTTTTTCCCAGTGTGAGCTCCTTGATGACACATCAGATCAAGTCGATGAAAATTCTTCAATGTCTCACCAGTGCCTACAGGTTAAAACAGAGACGCTTTCCCCCAGGATACAAGTCCCTTTGTGATCTGGCCTCTGTGTACTTATCTGACTTCTTTTGTACCCTTGTCCATTCATTCACTTAGGTTACATATTAAAAAAAAAAAAAAAATCAAGTTCTTTCTTTTGAGGTCAACTTAGAAATATTATGACTCTTTTTATGAATCTGGCAAATCTCAACATTTTAAACGGAGGCTTTGCTTAATATTTTGCCTCATCTATAGCTCTAAACTTTTATATATTTGAAACTGCACTTATGACCAGTAACTATGCTGATTCCCTTCCAGAACACTTCAGATATCTGGCTGTTAAAACTTCCTAAATTTTTAGTTCCTATAAACCTGATAAATAAACATAAATATAGCTAACCTTAATTCTAAGTGCTGATGTGATATACAAACTTCATAAAATTCCAATTTAAAATCGTAAGTCTAGGGGCACCTGGAGGCTTAGTTGGAAAAGCATGAGATTCTTGATCTCAGGGCTGTGAGTTCAAGACCCACATTGGGTGGAGAGATTACTTAAATAAATAAGCTCCAAGAAAGAGAACTCTATTAAAAAGAAAAAATTGTTGTCTAAATTAATCTAGTTATAAGTGTTAAATAGGAATTGCAAGTTTGACAAATAACTAAAAGGCCAAATTCTTTGACGTATTTTGAGTACTATACTATCAATAGATACATATTCTTTAATATCAAGATATTAGTAGTAAAAGTTTCATACCCTCAAACATTGCTATACTTAATTCTAAATCCTCCTGAAGTTAAATACATTTACCCACTAAATGTAATAGTCATGGTTAGGGATTGCCTTCCCAAGATAATTTAATGTGACATAATTCATGTCTGTAACATGGTAGGACCCTTGCCCTAGCCTAGTTCTTTTGTCAGGAACTCCAAAACTTAAAGAACGTGGCCACATAATTCCATATTGTTTAGATTCAACTTATTACCAAATCTTCTGTTAACAGTGTACATAAGCCTACATTCGTTGATTGGATTTTGCATGCTAATCTTTTCTCCTCACCGCACAACCCCTCGAACTTGACAGAATTCTGCATTTCCTATCCATGGGCTTCTTGTCTGGGAGAAGCAGACAATTTGTGCAGATATAAAAATCATTTCCAGCTTAATTCTGCAGCTCTCTCAATGGAAGAGTCACAACTTCCAAGCCATTCCACTGTTACCTGGCTCACGTAGTATGTGCACAGTAAACGTTGGTTCGATTAATGCCACGACTGAGTGTGTGAATGGATATCCGGTAACAGAATAATTTTCATAACTGCTACTTATTTTCTCTGCCTTCAAAGGAAGGCACAAGAGGCCTGAGCAGACAGTCTGGCACGGTCTGTATTGCAAGCAGACAGTCCCGGGTGCACAGTTCTGACATGACTGTGACAAGAACTTCAGCTCCTCATCTGTCAAACGGAATAGCAGCATCATTCCAGAGTTGTTGAAGATTAAATTATACATAGAAATACATGCATACTGGGGCACCTGGGTGGCTCAGTGGGTTAAAGCCTCTGCCTTCGGCTCAGGTCATGATCCCAGGGTCCTGGGATCGAGCCCCGCGTCGGACTCTCTGCTCAGCGGGGACCTGCTTCTCCCTCTCTCTCTCTGCCTCTCTGCCTACTTGTGAACTCTGTCTGTCAAATAAATAAATAAAATCTTAAAAAAAAAAAAAAGAAATACATGCATTCTTATATGTGTGTTATAAACAGGATTGTGTTTCTCCAAAATTCACATGCTCAAGCCCTAACCCCCATTCCTTCAGAATGCGACCGTATTTGGAGATGGGGCCTATAATAAGTTCAAATGAGGCTATTAGGGTGGCCCTCATCCAATGTGACTGGTGCCCTTAGAAGAGATTAAGACACAGACAGAGACCTCAGGGGCAAGCTTACACAGAGGGACAGCCCTGTGAATGGGCGATGAGAAGGCGGCCAAGGAGAAAGGCCTCAGAGGAACCCACCCCTGCTGGCACTTTGACCTTGGACTTCCCGCCTCAAGAAATGGGAGAAAAAAACTTCCCTTGTGATATACAAACTTTTTTGTTATAGCTCTCCAAGCAGATGAATATATGTCTCTATATATGCATATTACTTAGCACAGGGCTTGGCTTAATAAAAGGCACCATTCTTGATAACTCCTCAACTATCTCAGTGAAGCCCTAACATGCAAACTGTCCATTGTTTGCTGGGTTGCAAGTGCTCTGGAGGCATTCCCTCGCTCCCCGTCTGTCTCAGCTCCAGAACCTGTGTCTGCGAGCCTTTCCTGGTCTTCCGGGAGGGATCTTCAGGTTCAGGATCCTCCTCTGAAATCTGGCCTACACCGTTCCCCAGGCACTGCCGTCATCCGGATGGGTAAGCCCCCCACCAGATGGGGGTCTTGTTTATGATGGGATCCCAGGCACCGGGCACGGTGTGTCAGGGAATTTAATTCAATGAACTGTGCAGAAGTTTCATGGAGAGGGTAGGTGTAGAGAGTATTTACTCTGTCTCGTCACACCACAATAATAACGTTGTGGGTTAAGGGTTAAGGTCTCCCTCCATGTCGGTTCCATGTTCTTCTCCCAGGGGTCCCCTCTGGAGCCTCCCAGCATGGCAGTGAGCTTGGGCCATTCTTATCTGCTCCAAAGGATAAGACACAGCCCGTTTCACTTGCCACAGAGGCCTCTTCACATCTGGGCCTGCACAGCGTCTGCTTCATTGACCTGTAAATGATAGATACCGCTTCTCATCAGAAAGCTTCTAGAACATCCCTTGTTTTCCAGAAGCTCAGTCAGTTAGCTGGGTTGGAGCAACATTTCCTGTGCTATTGTTTCTGTTGATGATAGAGGCAGCGCCTTTGACTCAGGAAGACAGATTCTAACTGTCCTTGTACACTTGATTCCCTTGTGAGGGACAGGGCAGGATGCTTACACTTTGCTCTCCTAGAAGGTCATCTTGAACTTTATATGCGCCCTGAACTTTCCCTCTGACTAAGCAACAACAACACAGCTTCTTGGCTGTATCTTATTTGCTTTTAGCGACAGCAAGGGGTGAGCCATTGCAGCACAGAAATAACCGAGATGTCTTTTGTTGTTTTAGCAACTGTTCACATCACTCTTGGCTTTCTTTATTTGATGAGAAGATAGTGGAGAAAAAAGATAACGGTTATCTTCAATCAGGATGTAGGTATTTTTTACAAAGTAATCTTACCCTAGAAAATGATTTGAGAATACATTAAAAAAATATAAAGGAAAAATATAAGGAAAAGGGAAGAACAGAATTACTATAATAAATTGTAAAACATCATAATTGCCATAAGGGAAAAATCTACAGTGTAATTAAATGAGTCATTATCAGAGTGTTTTTCGTAATTAAAAAAATTGTTTTATGTGTGCTACCTCTATGAAAATAGTTGGTAGGACTATAATGGATGAAATATAATCCTTTCCTGCATTTCTCTTTCTTACATGGCATTGTACTGGCTTATTACTTTTTTTGCTTCCTACACTCACATATACATTTCAAGAATTAAGTACTACCTGAAAACAGAAGAAAGGCAAAAGCATATCAAGTATGTGCATTGCCTCTTGATATCTATTTATTTCAATATTAATGTGGTATCAATGAATTCAGCAAACGGATTCTAGATGCTAACAGATAATGGTCATTTTTATCAGCTAGGGTAAGTAATCAGTTCTTAATTCCAATTTGGAATAAATACTAATCTGGACTGGTAATAAACTGGGCACTTTGTTTTGCAGAAAGGGGGAGTCAGTTGTTACCCATAAAGGTATCGCCAGGTGTAGAAAAACGACTAGCCATCCACCAAAAGCTACTCTCTCCATGCTTCGTCAGAGCTAGCATGGTAGTGGGATCTTGCCTGGGTTTCCAGGGACTGCACGTCCCTGTTCTCCTCCCAACGTTGCAGCAAGGTGTGACCACACCAGTCAGCGTTCAGCCATGGAATATACACAGAAATGTTGGGAACAACTTCCAGTTCACTTGCCTCGGAGGAGATCTCTGGCCTTGAGCTCCTCTCATTCCCTCTTTCTGGCAGTCTGGTTTGCCTACACCTCAGACAGCCTTGCAGGCCATGTGTTGAAAGAACACGGTTAACCATCCTGGAATTCCCCAGATGGACTCTTAGATGAGCAAGACCTAAAGATAATCAGTCACTGAGTGCTTTTTTTTTTTTTCCCCTAAATATGTTGTCTTTTAGTATCCTCCTCTAACACTGCTGCTACAGGTTGGACCTGCCCCATTTAAAAAAAAAATATTTTATTTGTTTATTTGACAGAGATCACAAGTAGGCAGAGAGGCAGGCAGAGAGAGAGGAGGAAGCAGGCTCCCCGCAGAGCAGAGAGCCCGATGCGGGGCTCGATCCCAGGACCCTGGGATCATGACCTGAGCCGAAGGCAGAGGCTTTAACCCACTGAGCCACCCAGGCGCCGCCTGCCCCACCTTTTAATCCAGATGTGTGTTTTGGGTTCCCATTGGGTACCACTCCTTCGAACTTCTCTCTTCAAACCCCCGCTCCCCTCTCTCGCCCCCCATCCCCCGCCCCCAGCAGCTTGACAGCTGAGTGAGCTCCCATAAATGACAACCTGATGTAGTCACTTCCCAGCTAAGGACCGTGGCATTTGCTCAGCCTGGAGGCATGCCTCTCCCCTCCAGCCTGGAAAGTGCTCCTCCACCAGAGCTTTCCTAGGCAAGAAATTAATTTCAAAGAAAAGCCCTGGCACAATATCATTTTATTCTCAAAATTAAGTTTTCTTAACCACAATACCATTGTCACATCTATTAAAATTAATAAGAATTCCTTAACATTATCGGGTAGTCAGTCCATATTATTTTTTCTGGTCTTTCCTAAAATGTATTTTTTAAAAGATGTATTTATTTGTCACGGAGAGAGCATAAGCGGGGGGAGTGGCAGGTAGAGGGAGAAGCAGGCTGTCCACTGAGTAAGAAGCAGGATGCGATCCCAGGACCCCAAGATCATGACCTGAGCCAAAGGCAGACGCTTAACCGGCGGAGCCACCCAGGTGTCCCTCCTAAAATGTGTTTTTACAGTTGGGCTTTTCAAATTACTATCCAAAGTCCTCACATTGTATTTGATTTTTGTCTCTTACGTGTTGTTTTTCCTCTATCAGTTCTCATCTCCCATTCGCTACTTGCATTGATTTTTTTGGTAAAACCAGGTCACTTGTCCAATCTGTTAAATATACCTCAGATTTATCAGATTTCTTTGTTGTGGTGTCACTTAACTTATTCTGTATCAGATCTTTTAGCAGACATTTTAGTTTGGCCAAGAGAACAAGCTGTGAGTTCTAGTTCTGTTACTGATAGTGTTACTTTGGATACGTTGCTTCTGTGACACCCCTGCCCCTCCCCCCACACCCAGCATGCCTTCATTTTTCTGCTTGAAAACTAGGGGTGACAGAAATCTGTTCTATCTTTAGGACATCATGAAAATGAAATGACATGCTCCATGAGGTAAGAATTAAGGTTCTTGGGAAGAAAGCCCTGTATAAGAATGGTTGGAAAAACTTTTCTTGGGGTGGTGGCCATAACAGTGAATTTAGAAGTACACAAGCTTTCGTGACATGTGGGAGAAGGCATGAATTCACTGGATGTGGAGATCGATATTCTCTTCCTATCTGCACATATACCAAGGTTTCTGGATCTAAATGGTAAAGGAGGGGTGTAAAGAAGCAATACAATTCAATTAGAAGTGTCACATCACATTAAGCTTACTCTGTCTGTCTTCTTCATTACTACTTCCAATAACCAGGAGTACCAGCACAGATCTAGCAGTTTCTTCACTCCCCAGTGGGGTGATAACAGCAAAATGGCAGGAAAAGAACAAGAAACTATATTGCATGAGGTGACAATATGATGTCTGAAGAGACCACGGGCCTCTCAGCTTGCACTCACAGACCCCGAAATCTCAAGTTAAAGAGTGCTAGCCAATTTACAGACTCTGTCCTGGTGGTCTCCTTGCCATCTGCCTGCCGGCCGCCATGTTCTCTTTACAAACCCGAATTCCTGGGATGGTCTGATGTAGGACTCCCTCCCTTGTTCCACTCAAGTCCTTTACTGGGCATCTCTTGCCCTAAGTGAATGGGAAAGCTCTTAGTTACAAGACAGCTGGTCGCCATGTCCTCTGTAGGGTTGGGACACCGTGGCCAAATGTAAAAAGCTCAGGGCAGTCTTTTAAGTTCGAGAGACTGAAAAATAATTTCAATATCAAGAACCTAAGGGAAAGCACTGGTGATCTGAAGTCTGCCCCGTGTTCTGGCAGGACTCCCTACAAACCCTACTCCCCCTCCAAGCGCCAAATACCGCATGGTGTCATTTAAGCAAGCACCTCTGGGTTCCTCAGTCAGCCTTTGCTAAGGGCATATCTGAATGGAACATGATATTAGGCAAGGAAGCTTTTTATTTAGTTAGTGGGTTATGGGGTATCTTTCCAAAAGATACACATTTACCTGAAACCTCAGACTATGTATGACCCTATTTGGAATATGGGCCTTTGCAGATGGAATCAAGGTAGGAACCCGGAGATGAAATTGCTCCGCTTTAGAGTGGGCTACAATCCAATGAGTGTCCTTGAATGAGGCAGGAAAGGGGGACACAGAGAGACACTAGGGCAAGGTCAGGTGAAGACAGAGGCAGAGATGGGAGCGATGGCGCCAGGAGTCAAGGAATGCCTTGGACAGTAGAAGATGGCAGAGACAGGGAAGGATTCTCCCATAGAGCCTTTGGAGGGAGTGCAGCCCTGCTGACCCCTTGATCTCACTCCGGGCCTCCAGAACAGTGAGGCGATACATTCCCATTGTGGTAAGCCACCAAGTTTGTGGGAAGTTGCTGCAGCCGCTGAGGCTAACACGCTTGGCCTATGTGAAGACTTTAGTCTTTGCCTGCCCTCATACCCCTTGCAAGGAACTTCAGTTGGAAAAATTATTTCCCTGTTCAGGTAAGCCCCAAATCATACTTTTTTGCAGACAGATGCTGATAGTTCTTGGAATGGCTGAGGTTTTAGAGAGAAGCAGAGTACAGATTATAGAGTTGGCCATCTGGCCCCTTAGAAGGGATCTGACGGTTTGCAGTTGTCCTCGTGAGACCACCTGGTGAGACCACCCTGGTCCAAAGTTACGTTCTCAGGTTTGTAGATTCAAAGACATTTATTCTTTATAGGGTGCCTAGAGTGGATTGCATTCTTAGGGGATAAGTTGCAGAGAATTATAAACTAAAAAGATGGCTTGTAATTTGAGATAGGAAACATAGCTCCGTAGTGATGGAAATGTTCCTATTCGTTGTTCAAGACTCTTCCTTTCTAGGTTTAGAGTATTAGACCAACTAAATTATTCACAGGAAATCGCTTGCTGGGAGAGTAACTCACCCACGCCCATGTTCTCCTCCCCTTTTTTGGCCGGGGGTCATGTGAGAATGTGAGCAAAACTAGGAATTACCTCCCACCAAGTCTTAAGAGTGGGTGTACTTTCTCTACCCTCTCCTCCCCTATCCCCCTCCCCTCCGCCACCCCACCCCTGCAAATGGATAATCCTCTAAGGACTTGGGGAGGCCAAAATATTAAATGGTCTCTGAATGACTGTGGGAGCAGAGCCTACCTGTGCCCCAACTGATGGTCGTTGGAATGCGGCCCCGCAGAGACATAAATGTTATTGCTTTAAACCAATGCAATTTCAGGGTTATCCATTACACAGCATAACTTACACGAAGAAATACATTTGGTGAGCATGAAATGAGAGTGAGGGGATTTGGGTAGTCCTAGAGAGTGTTGCGTCCAGACGGCAGTAAATCTGACGGACTACCCCTCCTGCACCATGGAGTCGGCTTTCCAGAAACTGGTGGGCTTGTGTTCTCAAAGCTAGGGACTCTTGACCTGGAGAGTCCTGGATAAACACGGACAATTCTTGCTCTGTGGGGCTTGGATTTCTCCAGCCTCTGTGCTGAGTATCCTTGTCCACTAAACATCATCATCACGGAGGGGTCTACCACATCCTACCACACTCCCTGAGTCCTGGTGGATTGGATTAGATTTAGAGAGTCTCAGATTTTCTCTCTCTCCCTATTTTTATATTTTTATTTATTTGAGAGAGAGAGAGAGAGAAAATTTGAGGGGCACATGGGTGGCTCAGCTGGTTAAGCACCTGTCTTCAGTTCAGGTCATGATCTCAGGGTCCAGGGACTGAGCCCGTGATCATGACCTGAACTGAAGACAGGTGCTTAACCAGCTGAGCCACCCATGTGCCCCTCAAATTTTCTCTCTCTCTCTCTCTCTTTTTTTTTTTTTTTAAAGATTTTATTTATTTATTTGACAGACAGAGATCACAAGTAGGCAGAGAGGCAGGCAGAGAGAGAGGAAGGGAAGCAGGCTCCCTGCTGAGCAGAGAGCCCCATGCAGGGCTCCATCCCAGGACTCTGGAATCATGACCTGAGCCAAAGGCAGAGGCTTAATCCACTGAGCCAACCAGGCGCCCCAAATTTTCTCTTTTGAGTTATATATTCAGATGAGTGATCTTAACATTTATATATTATTATATATTTATAATATATTTTATAATTTATAAATTATATGTAATTTATATATTATATAACTTTCTGCTTACTTCTTTTTAATTATAAAATTAATGCTCCACATGGTAAAGGCAAAACAGAAAAAATAAAAGGTGGGGCACCCAGATGGCTCAGTCCTCCCCCTGCAACCCGGCTCGTGCTCTCTCTCTGCCTGAGACAAATAAATAAAATCTCAAATAAGATAAAAGATAAGTCTCCTTTTCTTCTTCCTCACCTATCCCCAAAGGTAAATTGTGATAATAGTCTCTTGTTTATCCTTCCAAAAATCTTGAATGCATAAACACACACACACCATTTGCTGTATATCTAAAATTTAAAAATACAAATAAATGGTATTTCATTATTTTTTACCTTGCTCTTTGTACTTTTTATACAGTAATACAATAATATATCTTGGATATTCTTGAAAGATCAGAGATGAGTAAACATACTTCCTGCCTCTTGCAGTATGGCAGGGGGCAGGTAAATCAGGAGCGTGAACGACCTAAAATCTAGAGTATATGATTAGTAGTATTCGAGGGAGAAGCACGATGTGCTATGCTATTTGAAAGGGCAAAGGAATTACATGAGTTTTTCTTGGGGTGTGCATCTATGGAAAAAGTCCCTCTTAGTGATTGAGTTCCTTCCATGTGTCAGGCACTGTACCCAGTGCTTTATGTACAGTATCTCTTGAAGTCACAAATACCTCAGTGAGCTAAGTATTGCCCTATTGTCCCCATTTTACAGATCAGATCATGGATGCTCAGAGTGCCAACTTAACTTATCAAAGTTCACACTGGTAGCATGTGGCTTAACAGCAATTTCAACTTCAAAACCCATGCACACTTTCCACTTCACTTGCCTCCGAACAAAAACTCAGAATGACTTATTCCAACAGTGGTCAAACCGCGGAGTCGTGGGCTGGAACCGTTACAAGTCAGTAGACAGGTCTTTCCCTTCTGTGATCAACTCTTAATTCGTGTGGACAAGGAAGCTCTTCTGTCTTGTTGAGAACAGGTGGCTGTGTAGCTTCAGGCAAGAGCCTGAGCACATGTGTGTTTCAGTTTCTTTATCTTTAATATGGAGAAGTGATAGTGAATGTCTTCCAAGGGTTAGGAGGGTTCAATGCGTTAATGCACCTAAAGCATTTAAAGAGCGCCAGACCCATGATGAGCTCTCAGTGCATGTTGGCTACGATGACTCTGAGTAAAGGTGTCTGTGGGATGGAGAACAGGAAGGAAAGGAGGGATGGGGGAGGCCACAAAAGGGAGGCTGAATGGAAGGGTCAACCTCCGAGAGGGCCTTGAGGCCAACATGGACACACAAAGCGGAAGCTATGGACAGTTGGCAAGAAAGTAGGCAGAAACTAGGGAGGAAATCCCCTGTCCCATGCCCTCCACCGCACATACTCTATCCCCTACCTCCAAGGTTTGGAGGTGAAGAGAAGGCAAAAGAGTCCAGATTCACTGAGAAGCCCCACCCCACCTCAGTCTAGATCAGAGTCAAACGAGGGAGGTGTGACTGACCACCGGGGAGTCACCCTGAGGGCACCTGGGGGGAGTGCAGGGCATTATGTAGGAGAGAAGACTCCAACGTGTACCTTTTTTTTTTTTTTTTAAAGATTTTATTTATTTGTTTGACAGACAGGGATCACAAGTAGGCAGAGAGGCAGGCAGAGAGAGAGAGGGAGAAGGCTCCCTGCTGAGCAGAGAGCCCGATGCGGGGCTCAATCTCAGGACCCCGGGATCACGACCTGAGTTAAAGGCAGAGACCTTAACCCACCGAGCCACCCAGGCGCCCCCCAGCATGCACCCTGAAGTCATCGGTGCTTTCAGTAAATGACAGCTTGCTGTAACTTCTCCACATACACGTACTATTTCCAGCCTATGCCCATGGTACTGCGCTTGAGGCATGCGGCAACTAGCTCCAGAGGGCACAGCCTTGGGAAACGGTGGTGACTGCAATAGCTCTTTTCCCTTAGCCACGGACCTGGAGTTCCTTCTGATCCCGAATGAGGAGCAGAGCTGATGCAAGAACTTGACGTTGGTCCTTTTCTCACCTGCCTGTCTGGCTCTCCGTTGACCCAGGCTGAGGGGCTGTTGCCAATGTTTGCCTCTGACATTCTACTTCCAAAAAAAAAAAAAAAAAAAAAAAATCCTATGGCCCACCATAGTCTTATGAATACTGACTGCCAGGTTAGGTCAAGTTTGGAGTCTGGCAATCATCCCATCTTCTCAGGGTAAGCGTCTGAAGACTTGCATCAGAATCACCTGTGTATGTGCTGGGGCACAGGTACCCAGGCAAATTCCTGGGTCTCATCCCCACACATGGGCTGAGTCAGGGTCTCTGGGGACCAGGCCTGGGAATGTGAATTCTAAATCGACATACCACTTGAGTCTGATGTGCAAAAAGTTTGAGGATGATTGTTTTGGGGGTGACCTTGCCTGTCTCTTATCTACTATGAGTTGATCTTAGAGTGGGCCATCTTATCTCCAGGTGCTTATGGGAATTCTTGGTGCCAGTGATCCTTTTGCTATGTTCATTATGTCTTGGGTTAAAAACTCTATTGAGTACTACTGAGTATTCCTGGGGTGCTTGGGTGGCTTAGTCGGTTAAGTGTCTGCCTTCTGTTCAGGTCATGATCTCGGGGGTCTTGGGATCGAGCCCTGCATGGGGCTCCCTGCTCAGCAGGGAGTCTGCTTCTCCCTGTGCCCCTTCCCCCAGCTCATGGTGTGTGTGTGTGTCTCTCTCTCTCTCAAATAAATAAATAAAATCTTAAAAAAAAAAAAAAGATTCTGGAATGGGGTGATCCTACCTAATCAACATAGTCATGACTCTGCTGCACAGAGTTGGCAAAACTGGGTTTATAGCCTTTTCTTCAATTCTGTCTTAATGAGGCTACTTTTTGTCTGGAAACCACCCTCAGTCAAAATAGCTTATTAACTGTTTCTTATAATAAAGGCATAGGCTCTTAAATGATTAGCATTTCAAATACTAAACAAGGCTGTTATTTATTTTGTGTTCCTCCTGCTCAATAGCAGTGAAGTTAAGTTAGTTAAACCAGGAGGCCTGAGATTTGAGGCAGCTCTAATGCCATGGGGGCCTACCTGAGCAAACCAAAATCTAAGCCGGAAATGCCTCAAGGTTATGAACTTGAAATCTCAGGACAGCCAATCACAAACAGCCAACTAGGCTATAAGCTGCAGCCAGTCAAATAATCTCCTTTCTTTGTTTCTGTCTTTCCTCTGTAAAAATCCCTTCCTTGGCTCCTGTCAGAGGAGCTCTCCTAACGACTTCCAGTTTATTACTGCCTGATTCCCATCGATTTATGCTCAATAAACTCCTAAAATTTTTGATATGCTTCCGTTTATCTTTTAAGGGTGACCATTGGAGGCATGCACGAGGAAAGCACTTTTCTTTTTTTTTTTCTTATATTTGTTTTTAGTGAGAGTGAGAGCATGCATGTGAGTGAGTGGGGGAGGGGCAGAGGGAGAGAGAATCTTGAGTAGCTTCTGTGCTATCCAGGGAGCCTGATGGGGGCGGGGCAGGGTGGGGGCTTGATCTCATGACCCTGAGGTCATGACCTGAGTCAAAAGACTCAGGAGAGGGGTGCCTGGATGGCTCAGTGGATTAAGCCGCTGCCTTGGGCTCAGGTCATGATCTCAATGTCGTGGGATCGAGCCCTGCATTGGGCTCTCTGCTCAGCAGGGAGCCTGCTTCCCCCTCTCTCTCTGCCTGTCTCTCTGCCTACTTGTGATCTCTCTCTCTGTCAAATAAATAAATAAAATTAAAAAAAAAAAAAAAAGACTCAGGAGAAGAATAGAATAGGAGGCTTACCCGAATGAGCCTCCCAGGCATCCCAGGTAAACTCTGACAAAAACCATTATTCATTGGCTGAAGGAAATCTATCCCAACAGAAAATCTGGGTTGTGGCAGGAGGGAATACACAATAGGAGAGGGAGCTCGGAAAACATTATGCTTGTTCTGATGAGGGTAAATGAATTCTAATGCTTGCCTAGAGAGCAGTTGGATGGTTCCCTGGTTCTCCCTGACTTTTCACAGTCACCCACATCTCTCTGACCACGGGGAGGGTCCCATCCTCCTATCATCTCTTCTCTACACAATTAGCCCCTGGCCCAGGCACTCCAGGCGTCAGGCTGATTTTACTGACAAAGAGGGACACGTCAGCGGCAGCGGCTTGCACACAGTGCGCATCCCCAGCTGTCTCAGGAGTGTGACCCTCGCACCCCAGGGACAGCCTTTTTGAACAGACTTTTCATACAACGTCAGATTGCAACCAAGTGGCATCACTAATGACGATTCCTCTGGAACGTCTGCCTCTTAATTCACGGGGAAATGCAAACCCCAGAACATTCTGAAGGCTTTACTTTTGACCTCTTAAGACAATAATGTGATTTGAGAAGGGAGGGAGAAACGTGAGAGTTAAATTTCTGGTCAAAGAATGTAGCATCTTCCTGCCAGGTGGCTGCACCTTAGAAATAAAAGAAGCAACAAAAAATAATGTGGATTTTGTGTCTATCATGGTGAACAGAGTACTATTTTTATGTAGTTTGTACAGAATTAGGAGGATTAACTGCCTTCACAGTGAGTTTTAAAATGCTGACTGTAGATGTGTTTACCTATCTGTTAGGTTAAATTAGTCTACATTTTTAAAGCCTCTGTGATGTGGATGGACGTACATTCCTGTCTGTGTACATGGGGAAGGAAGTTAGACACTGGCAATTTTCTGAAACATTCCCTCTCCTGATGCCAGATTTCCTATTGCTAATCCCTTATCCTGATCCCTCTCCTAGGGAGTCTTGCTTAACCCCAAACCTGTAAATCTTCTGGGCAAAGAATGTTGGCTGACAAAGCAGGAGGCTTAGATTTTTAAAGTGACACAAGGAATTTTTGTTCCTATCTTCTAGCGGGCTGAAAAAGATTTTTATCAATTTGATTCATCACTGTGAAAGCGGTCTCATGGTAGATTGAATTTCCTCTGAATTTTTAGAGAGGTAAATGAATAAATTGATCCTTTTATTTATTTATTTTTTTTAATGTCAGAGAACCGGTTGCCGTAGTTACTTCTTGATTTTTTGCATATAGCTTGTGTACGTATGTTGTAAACTTATTCGTGGCAATTCAATTTCTTGCTATACCTTGGGGGCACTGATACCTTCCTGATTTTGTTTTGTTTAAGATAACAATACATTTATTTTGAAAAAGTGTTTGGGAAATTAACATGTGTAGAGCTGCATTTTTGTATCCTTCTCTCTTCTATTGTGGTTCTGCATTTGCCTCCATTTCCTGGGACTGTCTTCCCGCCTAAATCTTTGGAGCTGTATTTTTCCTTTCTTTCTTCTTCTTCTTCTTCTTCTTTTGGTTCCCTGAAAGAGAGACTCTTCACTAATCACTAGGGAAATGCAAACCAAAACCACAATTAGATACCTCGTCACACACATTAGGAAGGCTATTAAAAAAAACAAACAAACCAAAACATCAGAAAATAATAAAGCCAATGAGGATGTGGAGAAATTGGAATTCTTCTGCATTGCTGGAAGGAATACAAAATAGAGCAGCTGCTGTGGAAACCAGTATGGTGGTTCCTCAAAAATTAAACATTGACTTACCATATGTCAAAGAACTGAAAGTAGGGACTTGAATGCATAGTTGCACACCCATGTTCATACAAGCATGATTCACAATAGTCAAGTATCCATTGATGGATAAATGGAGACACAAAATGTGGTGTATGGATGCAATAGAATATTCTTCAGCCTTAAAGAAGAAGGAAATTCCAATACATGCCAAAAAATGGATGAAAATGGAAATAAGCCAATCACAAAAGGACAAATACTGTGTAATCCACTTATACAAGGTGCCTAGAGGCATCCAAGTCATTGAGACAGAAAGCAGAATGTACAGGGGTGGTCGCGGGGTGTGGGGTGGGTAGCGGGAGGGAGGGGGAGCCAGTAGCTCAGGGGTACAGAGCTTCTGTTAAGGAAGAAGAAAAAGTTCTGGAAATGGGTGTTGCTGGTGGTTTGCAGAACCATGGAAATACACTAAGCGCCACAGAGCTGTATGCTTAAAGATGGTCAAAATTGGAAATTTCATGTTATGGAAAAGAAAGGCTTGTCCATTGTGATTTTACAAAATGCAGCCTTTCCAGTGACTCTCCCGTACTAGTGGGCTGCCGACAGCACGGAGACCACCTTAGTAACACAAAGCCTGCCGGGCCACCTCTTCACTTGGGCTTGCTTTAGCCTTCACCTTCTCCAGTCCACGCAGGAAACCGGAAGGTGGGGTGGTGCACGAAGATGGCCGGCCCTTCGCAGGGACGTAGCAGTCAGTCCTCGACGTGTAAGACCCGTGCCTGGCTCTGAACCGTGCTGGAGTCAAGTGTGCTGGTGTCCAAACAGTCTGGTCTCTTTGCCAAAGCATGGTGATGAAAAGGTCCAGGAGAGAGAAAGTAAACTCATGCTGTAGACATCGTAGGGTAGGTCACAGTTTCCTGAACTTTCCGGATCATCAAAACCCTTCTGGATGATTGCAAGCCTCTACCTTAAGCTTCTGAAATCAGAAAGTCCAGGGGACAGGTACTGGGAAACTGGTTTTGTTTGGGTTTTTCTTCATCAAGCATTTTAGGGGATTCCTAATGATCTGGAAAGTTTGGTATTATGTGTCCTAGCAAAATTCATTCAAGAGGCCCTAACCCCCAAGGTGATGGTATTTGGAGATGAGCCTTTGGCTGTAATTAGGGAGTAGATGAGATCATCAGGGTGAAGCCTTGATCCCATAAGGGTCCGTGTATGGAAAAGACCAGAGAGCTCACCCTCTCTCACCACATACACACATGAAGGAAAGGCCATGATAGCCCCCGGTGAGAGAGCAAGCCAAGAAGAGGGGCTCTCAGCAACTGAATCAGCCAGCACCTTGATCTTGGACTTCCAACTTCCAGAACTGTGAGGAAATCAATTTCTGTTGTTTAAGACACCTGCTCTGTGGTGTTTTATTACAGTAGCCAAAGCTGTCTTTGGGAAGTATTCACGATGGTCAGAGTGCAGGCTTGGTTACCTTCTACAAGGAGCAAAACCCTGGAAATCTTGAGGCTTTTTTTTTTTCTTCAAATGTGGGTTCTGTTGCTGCTCCACAGAGCCTCTGTTGGGAAACGCTAGTTGGGATGCGTCCCCCCTCTACTGGGCTTGCTTATGCCTGTGCGGGGTGGAGGGGTTGCTTGTGCCGGTGAACCTGGAGGCAAAGCTGGTCACTGATGGCAAGTATCTCTTACTCAAGGAAAGGGATGAGGGTGCTGCCAAGCGGTTGTGCTTGTGGTGACTTCTGGAAGATGCTCAGGGTCTTCCCTGCTCTGCCAGCACCACGGCACACCCGAAGGTTGAAGCTATGTGCTCGGTAACCCCGGTAGTGCAGAGAGTACAGTGCCGGGTATTGGACGGTCCTGAGATAAAAACCGCACCAACTTCCTGCTCTGCACAAACTTAAAAATAGCTATTCTCATCTTCGCTTTAGATGTGCAGAATTAAAATTATCTTACATTATATTGTATTTATAGGACACATTTTATATGTATTAAAGTAATTATGGGCAAATTGCAAGCTTCTAAAGTTCCAGGAACTGGCAGCTCTTTTGTTTTTGGAAATTGAGAGAATGAGAACCAAAAAAAAAAAAAAAAAGGAGCTTTTATTTTTCCATTTTGGCTAAGCCTCAAAAATTCTCATACCTTTACAGAGGGACTCAGAGACTCTAGATTTTGTAAGGTTTTCTGGATTTTCTTAATCTTTCCTGTTTGGTCTGGATATTTGAGTTTCTACTGGTATATACTGGTTTTATTTTTGTTCAGCTAATTTTTTTCTATTTCTCAATCTTAAGAAATTACCACTTTGGGGAAGAGTTGTTTTCCATCAAAGGCTTGGATAAGTCATTTGAGCTATGCCAAATTGGCCTTCGGAAAGTTTCCTATGCAAAACTGATTTTTTTTCCTCACTTGGTATTTACATCTTCTCTGATATTTAAGATGTGTTTTTGTTGTTGTTGTTGTTTGTGTTTTTGTTTTTTTTTGTCTGAAAGATGAGGTGAATAAACAAACACATTCATTGCAATAAAAAATGTTTGCTTCTGGAGGTATTTGTAACCAGGCAGGTCAGATTTGTACCTGAATATGTATTGAAAGAAAAAGTATTTATCTGTCTCAAAAGGCAGTCAGTTATATCCCTCAAAAAACCAGGAATCTCATACTGTGGTCCTTGACCAGGTGTGTTCTCCTTATGGGCTAACACAGACTTTAAAAAAAAAAAAAAAGGTACTTTTGGGGGAATTCTTCCAGGTGAATGAGGCAATATTTCATAAATTTTCATTTTTGTCTTTAATTTATAGAGCTACTTAACCACTAACCTATTGAGTAATTGAGAATAGCTATGTTTCTTATATAGCTCAACACCCCAAAACCAAATAACCCAATTAAAACATGGGCAGAAGACATGAACAGCCATTTCCCCAAGAAGATATACAGATGGTCAACAACTACCCAAAAATATGTTCAGCATCACTTACCATCAGGGAAATGCAAATCAGAACCACAATGAGATATCACACCTCACACCTGTCAGAAAGGCTAAAATTAACGACCTGAGAAACAACAGGTGTTGGTGAGAATGTGGAGAAAGAGGAACCTTCGTGCACTGACGGTGGGAATGCAAACGGGTGCAGCCACTCTGGAGAACAGCATGGAGGGCCCTCAGAAAACTAAAAACAGAACTACTTTATGATCCAGTAATTGCGCCATTGCATAAGTCACCCAAAGAATACAAGAACATTAATTCAAAGGGATACATGCACCCCTATGTTTAAAGCAGTATTATTTACAACAGCCAAGTTGAGGAAACTGCCCAAGTGTCCATCAATAGATGAATGGATAAAGAAGATGTGGTATAGATACACAATGGAATATTATTCGGCCATAAAAAGAGTGAAATCTTGCCATCTGCAACAGCATGAATGGAGCTAGAGGTCATCATGCTGAGTGAAATACATCCATCAGAGAAAGACAAGGATCGTATGATTTCACTCATAGGTAGAATTTAAGAAATAAAGCAAACTAGCAAAGGGCGAAGAAAGAGTCAAACCAAGAAACAGACTCTTCACTACAGAGAACAAACTGATGGTCGCCAGAGGGGAGGTGGCTGGGGGAGGGGGGAACAGGCGATGGAGAGGAAGGAGGACACTTGTGATGTATGGAATTGTTGAATCACTATACTGTATGCCCCAGACTAATATAACACTGTAAGTTGACTGAAAGGAATGAAGATAAAAACTTAAAGAATAGCTATATTTAATATTTGATCTATTTCATTTCCAGCATTTATGGATGGTACTACCTCAATATTCTAAGACGTTGGCTGCCATGTGCATAATTTTGGTAACATTATGAAGCAGGTCCTCTGTAGATGCTCAAGGAATTTCTGGAAACTGGGGGAAAAGATGCCGTACAGTGCTTGGGTACATGTGGCTGTGCTTTCAAATGGCTGGTAATCATGCTTTTACATAACAAATTCCAGTTAGTTTGAGTGATGTTTGGTGATGGTGATAGTGGTTATGGTGTATATTTTCATGAACACTGTTTTTGGCCTATTTTGGTTATTTTCCAATACCTCATCTTGAATCCACACATGGCTGGGCTATTGTTCTAGTACGATTCATCCATGTGTCTTTCACCAAAGTCCGTAGTATGTAATTTTCCTAACAGTTACTTGTGCAGGGACAGATCACTGCTGATCTGCTACCAATCCATTTGTGTTCTTTAAATACCTTATATAACACTTAGCCAATTGGAACATTTCTGGGTCCCCTTTCGGGTAGAGGTAGGGTTGGGCTGCCGTGTGAAATCACGTGATTGCTGCCTCTCCACTCTATATGGACAGAGTTCTCTCCTACAGGTAATTCGGAAAGGCTGAGGTAGGGCAGGCTTTAAGATCCTTCCCTTTGCTCAAAAGAATGTGGTTGGGAGCCACTGCTTTAAATCAAAACTTCCAGGAATTGACTATTCGAATGTACATCTATCATGAATGATTTTCCTATAAATCAGTGAATCTCAAGTCTGGCTGCACATTAGCATCTCCTGGGAATTATGTTTAAAATATTAATGCCGAGTCCAACTTCAGACCAATTGAACTGAGCTGTCTGGAGGTGGAGGCCAGGCGTTGCGTTTTTTAAAAGCATCGGAGGTAATGACGAGGCTGAGTGAAGGTTGGGAATTGCTATGAATGAACGCCTTGACCTCCTTAGGTCTATAAAAGCAGTGACAACTGCCATTATTATCAAGGAACAGAAATCTCATAGAGACAAAAACACGAGAAGAGTATTGTAGACAAAAAAAAGAACATTGTTTTGGGAGAAATCATTGGTTCAAAGGGCGGCTGACTGCACGGCAGTAACAGTAAATAAAGAAAACACAGAGTTATACATAAAATCTAAGTGTGCCCTTTCACTTTACAGTTTGTATTATTGGATGCTCCCGTTAGGGACAGCATGACGGGGGAGGAGCGAAGAAATGCGTCAGGCAGAGAGTGGGTGTTAGGAGGTGGGGGTGCAGGGGAGAGGGACGTTTGTGAGAGCAGGGGGCCAGGGTCATGGAGAGCCAGCTAGAGGCGACTGGTGGGGTCGTGACAAGTGGGGGAGAGCAGTGACAGAGGGAGCTGGCAGAGGGAATAGATGAGGCCTCGCTGTGGGTCAGATACTGTGCACACAGGGATGGGGATTCAGGAGCAGGAGACGGGGCAAAGAGAAGCCAAAGAGCAAACTGGAGTCAGGGGCAGGAAAAGAGATGGGGCTTCAGATCTTTAGACTGGAGGTGATGGAGGTGATGAGCTGTCCATCCCGTGGAATCAGCCAAGGGCCCAGCTTCAGGTGAACAGCACTGCAGAGGGCTGGGGCCAGCCAAGTAATGGAACACAAGGTTAACCCCAGAAATCCTGAAATGTCCCCTTACCGGACACATGCCTGGGACCAGAGCCTGTAGGTACAGTAGGAAGAACCTTACTTTTTAATAAGTAAATCTTAAAAAAGCAAAAAAACCCCCAAAAAGCAAAAAACAAACAAACAAACAAAAAACAACAACAAAAAAAAACCAAAACCCAAACCGGAAGAGGCACCTGGGAGGCTCAGTTGGTTAAGCATCTGACTCTTGGTCACGATCTCATGGGATGTGGGAGGGAGCCTTGCAAAGGGGGAGGAGGGGTAATCCATGCTCAGCAGGGAATCTGATTGAGATAACTGACCGCTAACCCTCCCTCCTCTTGCCCACGTGCTCTCTCTCTCAAATAAATAAATCTTTAACAAAAAGGGGGGGGGGCGCCTGGGTGGCTCAGTGGGTTAAAGCCTCTGCCTTCGGCTCAGGTCGTGATCCCAGGGTCCTGCGTTCAAGCCCCACATCGGGCTCTCTGCTCTGCAGGGAGCGTGCTTCCTCCCCTCTCTCTCTCTCTCTGTGCCTGCCTCTCTGCCTACTTGTGATTTCTCTCTCTCTGTCAAATAAATAAAATCTTTAAAAAAAAAAAAAAAACAACCTTACTTCACAGGTTCTGATTGGGCATAATCCTCCCACAGTCCCAGCAAAGATGGCTTCCCCCCAGGAATGGCGGCTTCCATCACATCCTCTTCCCGCTCAGCCCTTTACATGTCCCGTTTCCTACCTCAAAGCCCAGCTCCTGACACTGAGGAGTGTGGCTTGCCCACCGTTGCTACTCCTCTCTGAGCTAGAGAGGGTGCTAGGATTTCCTGAGTTGAGTAAATGAAGTTTTGCAACGGCTCTTCATCCCCTACTTCCTAACAGAGGAAAAGTCAAACTCACCTTAGTTAGCAGCGATTCTGCTTTGGGGTCTCGGGACTCCGCAGCACAGACCTAGGCTCATCCTGGAGAGACAGATAAGGCTTAGTGCTGCTGACCATCAGCTGGTGGAACTCTATGAGCCAAATTCCCTCCCGGGGAGCAGAAAAGAGGTGTAGGAAGAGGGGAGAGAATGGAGGTCCTTCAGCCTGGAGGGCACTTATTCCCAAACTGGGTCATCAGTTTGCTGGAATCACTTGAAGAGGTTTCAAAAATGCAGATTCTGCAGCCTCCCCTTTGAGGGGCAGATGTGGTGGGTGGAACTGGGCACAGCAGCTCTGCTCTGAGAAAGCTCCCTGGTGGCCCCGGGGCCCCCACAGCCAGGCCTGGGAGCCGGAAGTGACACCTGTGGGTTGTTTCTACTGCATGTCTCCCTGTAGCACAGACTCTGGGAGCCCAGTCCGGCTCCTGGGCCCCTGGCTTGCTGGTGGTCCCAGGCTAGGGTCCCTGGAGCCCCTGAACATCCCCCTCTTGCTTCCTATGTCTTGTGAGGGCTAGCTCTGTGTTCACTCCACTTGGGGAGGGCTGCGTGGGCCTGAGTTCCCCGGGGCGGCGGGCAGAATCTGTCCTTGGCAGCTGCCTGAAGCTCTAATCTCAGCCGGTTCTGCTCCAGCTGGCTCTTTCTTGGCGTCAACTCAAGAATTCCGGCATGGTGGAGTTTCTCCTCTGAATCTGGGGATGAATGCCCACTGCCCATGGAGGGAGGAGCTGGTGCTAGAGGGGGCTGGGGGGAGGTCAGCCTCAGGCCTGGAGTCCTTGAGCGGGGAGGGGGGCATGCGAGAAAACACACACATTAACCCTTTAGTACCTAGTAACATTTCAGTATGGACTAATCCACCCGAAAAGGTATTTAATTCCTGTGTGAGGAAATGAGACATTGCAGTTAGGTCTTCAAGGATTATGACAAGTCTGGGAAAAGCCTTGGACTGAACTTTCTTAGCCTGGAAAGAAGGCCAAGAGTGGCTGGGCTCCAAGGCCTGCTTCTGCCCAGGCATCTGTTTGTTCTGTAATGATTAATACTGTGGGCCAGGCACTGTTCTGGGTACCAGGGACACACACAGTAAAGAGGGCCGAGAAGGCCCAGCCCTGGTAGAGTTCGCAGCCTGGTACCCGTGCCTGCAGCTGTCTGAGGAAGGTGGTCATGAGGGTGGCCACTCCAGAGGAGACCATCGGGCACCGGACACAATTCAAGGATAAACTTCCCTTCTTTCCGGTCACCCTCAGGGCTAGCTGTGAGTGGGTAGCGGACTTCAGAGACAATGTCATTCTCCCACACCAGGAGCACAGCCACCGCTGGCCAGCTCCAGGAGGGGCCCTGCTGTCCATGAGAGAGGGGACATGTGGGCATGGCTGCCCTGGATGGCCAAATGACTCAGAGACACTGGCTCTGGGAACAGGAGTCTTCTTTTAGTATTGGATATAATGAAGAAAGCTGAAGGCTGGAGAGACACCCACAGGTCTTAAGGGACTAAGACAGATATCTAGGAATTAGGTGCCGGGTAATGTCATACCCAAGATTTTGGCTTTGGACTTGTAAAGTGCTGGGGTCGATAGTAAGAATCTGCTTTTGGCTTCTGTTCTGCAGGAAACTGAACCAGGCTAATACTGAAGGCGTAAAGGGAGCGTACAAAGGGATACCAGGAAGCCTGGAGGGAAAAAACAAAAGAATGGCGAATGGATGTATATATATGGAAGCTGATTTTCGTGTGGAAAAAGTGAGAGATTCTTACTTTGGAAAAGGACAGTTACTAAGGGCTGCGCTGAGTTATCTGCAGTGTCTCCTTCCCTCTCCTGTGGAAAATCAATCCATTTTTCTTCCTTCTTCTCATTCCGTGCATGCCTTCTCCTGTACCTCTGCCCTGACTCAGTTGTGCGAATGCCAGAGTCCAAAAACCAGTTATGCAACTGGATGCACTATGAGGACAGACACCCTCGGGGGTGGGCGCGGGGATCGTCGCGGCGTGTGGGCGTGTGGCTGGTGGGACGCTGGACACGGGGTGGGCCTCTCCTCCCTCCCCCTGCTGTCGGGGCGCCCCGACCTGCCCAGGAAAATGAGCCCCCTTGCTGCCGAAAAACTCCAGAGGAGGAGAGGCCTACCGATCGCCCTCCATAACTTCTCCCAGGTCCGAAACCCTCATTGCCAGAGATTGTTTTCTGGCTGAAATCACTCCTGTGGAAGCCCCAGCGCATTTCCTTTTGTTCGGTCCTCACCGGAGACGGTGAACAGCTGGTCTCCAGCCTCTGCGGAATATCCCTTTAAACCTCGCCCGCCACTGTTAAATGGCCTCTGGGCCTTCTCTTCCTCAGACCAAGAATCTTCCCCCCATTCCTCATGGGTCCTATTTTCCAGCCCTTTTCACATCTTTGTTCTTTGAATGCCCTCAGATTTTTCTAAGATATTCCCCTTTGGAAGTTATTTGAAGGAAAACAACAGAAGGGTCTTTAGATGTACTCCATCCCGGCAGCCTGCTCACCTGACCACAAACCTTGGCTCTCCTCCTGGCTGGGTGGCTCGGGGCCAGCCTGTGCCCGACGACTGAGCGGCCGGTGCAGAGACCAGTGGGCTCGCTGGTGACCACAGGCCAGGAGCGGGAGGCCCCAGCTCATCCGCACTGAAAACAGTGCCCAATATTTGTCAGACTCTCAAAGACTTGTTAAGTGAACTCTTGCCCCTGTGTTGTCTCAAAGGGACTTCTCTTGGACAGAATGGGCAGTGTGAACCCTGCTTGCATATGGTGAAAGATCCCTTCCCTAAGAAAGGCAAGAAAAGATGATGTTGAGAAAAGTCTCATGGTTCTGTTAAGAACACAGGTGCCTCTGGCGCGTTGCCTTCTTAGTATGGGGACTGGGTAGAGTTGGGGGGCTCTGGTACCCTAGGGTAGGAGACGGGTTGCAGATGCATGATTGGGGGGTGTGTGGATGAGGGTGAAGGCCTGTAGAGTAGTCAGAAGGGCAGCTGTTCAAGCAGAAACAGAGGAACTGGTTTTGTGGACTTCAGAACAAACTGCTGATGGAGGCCAGTGTACATGGGGACTGAGCAGCTCAAGGGAACCAAAAGTGGGGAGAGATTGGGAGTAGCAGGAGGAGAGGAAAGGGGGGTTAAGAGTAAGTCTAATGTGAGGCCTGAGATCTTGGGGTCTGAGCAGTAAGGAGACTAAGGCACTCCTTAGTTAGCATGCTGCTGGCCTCTTTGCAAGAGACCAAGGGATTAAAAGAGAGCTTTAGTTAGAGGCTAAGGCATCTGTCTCCGCGATACATTCACAGTTGCATTAAAAAAGACAAAATGTCAGGGACCATCAAGGGATGAGATATTCTTAAGAATGTCAAGTTAATACAGAGGGAAAGGGTGTGGTTTCTTCCTACACCAGGGTCTCATGTTATTCTTCTTGGAACCCACTGATTCCGTGTAGATGCTGTCTCTATTCCCAACAGCACAGTCCTACAGACTCTAATCCACATACATGTGTGTGTATGTGTGCATTTGCACACGCAAACCTGCTAACCTACTGTGTGCGTATGTGGTCAGCTTTGGCCCCTGTATCTTTTCCTGCGGTTCTTGGCCCAAAAACTTGTGAAGGGGGAGGAGAAGCCCCCAGACACAGAGTGTTTCTGTGCAGGAAAATGCGTGTGGGAAGGCTTTGAATAGAGGAAGAGAAGGGTCAATTTAGGTACTAGTTGCTCGGTGGAAAGCGTCCCAAGAACGTGTGGAAGAGGCAGCCAGGTGTCAGAGGAGCCAAGGTGCTTCACGTGAATTAACTCCCTTGGTCCTCACAGCAATCCTGGAAAATGGGTGTTACGATTATTATCCATTTTTTACTACTGTGGAAACTGAGGCCCAAAGTGTTTAGTCACTTTCCCAAGGTAGTTCACTTAATAGATGCTTGTTGACTGAAATAAAAGCCTTAAGTGCATGGTGTTGGTTTGAATTTGAGGCAATTTTTAATCCCCCAGCCTGCAAATGGGATGATTTCTGCATTCAGGCTTTAAACACCTTAAAGCATAAAAATATTTCTGGTGAAAAAAAAAATATTTCTGGTGAAGCTGTTAAGGCACCTTCTCCTTTGGCAGCAACTCACTGGCCCTCCTGCGAATTTTGGTTTGAATGCTATTTCATTTCGCCTCTGTAGACTGGTAAGAGACTAACTCCTAGACCCTGGGAATAGCATTGCCCTCATTTCTGAAGCCAGGCTGTCTCAGTTCCTACCTGGTTCTGTCTTCAGCAGTGAATCGTGGCCATTGTCACTTTGGGCGGTTACTACAACACTCCGAGTGCTGAAGAACCGGTCTGGTCTACGTGGTTATGCCTCCGACACGCCAGACATGGGCGGGGAAGGGGTGATCTTGAAGCTGCCAGAATGTCAAGTTAACACAGAGAGAGCACGTCCCAGACTCCAACTCTGGAAGCTGTGCCATGGCCCACACTCGCTTTTGGGGACATGAGTCATGAGACCAGACACCTGTTAGATATATTAAGTGAATTCTAGTGACACCTTGACGTCTCCCTCTTTCCCATTTCCCACACCCCACCCATCATTAGTGCCCACAGTTTTGTCCCGAGTTCGGGACTGCTCCCATTTTGCTCCCTCTCCAAGTCACCACTCCAGTCCTGGCTTCATTATCTCTCTTGTGAATTGCTTCAGTCACACCTGAGCTAGTTTGCCTTTCCCACCCAGACTCCTTCCTTTCTCAACCCCACAGCATGTTATTTGAAATAACCGTCTCCTCCAATAGTCCCCTTCAATGGCTGCTTGTTACCCATGAGGTAAAGACTGAGCTGGGAGCCATCCTACGGATCCCTGCACGTTGGTGCCCATTGCCCCCTCCAGCTTCATCCTGCTGGTCTCCTGCGTCCCATGCCCTGTGCTCCCCGTCGCTGGCCTTCTTGGGCCCCTCACCGTCCATGCCGCGGGGCCCCATACCGACCGTGCCTTTACAGAGTGCCTGCTCGCCTTGCACTATTGCTCCCTTCTCTCCTTCCAGATGCCCCAGTCCTCCATACCTCAGCTCAGGGGGCACTTCCTCCAGGAAGCTCTCTTTGACTAAGTCAAGCCTTCATGCCTTACTGCCAATGAACAGGGTCCTTCCTGCCAAGCCCGACGCTGCTGTATTGCAAGGGCTTGAGGAATATTTCTTGAATGAGGTGTGCAAAGTCTTAAAAGCAGCTGTGCAGGGGCGCCTGGGTGGCTCAGTGGGTTAAAGCCTCTGCCTTCGGCTCAGGTCATGATCTCAGGGTCCTGGAATCGAGCCCCGCATCGGGCTCTCTGCTCGGCGGGGAGCCTGCTTTCCCCTTGCTCTCTGCCTGCCTCTCTGCCTACTTGCAATCTCTCTCTGTGTCAAATAAATAAAATCTTTAAAAAAAAAAAGCAGCTGTGCATTTTGTGCAAGTTTGTTGGAATGAAACTTGGCTGATTCTAAATGTTCTCTCCCATTTCAGCCACATGCCATGGTGTAGAGGGCGCTGTACCGGCCGCTAAAGCCCCCTTAAAACCCGGATGTTCCAGATTCCTCCACTGCCTTGAAGGCCTGATGAAGAAATGTACATGAAGCACTTCATAAGCTAGAATGTTCTTTGGAAATTAGAAAAATGCAAGACAGGATCGTGGATTAGATTCAAGAGATGAACACTGCGGCTACCTCCAGACCATTCTCATAGATTATACTGAAAATTAAGGTAGGTCTACATGGTCTTGAGTGAGTAGAAAAACATTGATAGAGCATTGGGCTAATGTCTCTTTTCTGGAAGTGAGAGCCCAAAATAGACCAAGTTAGCAATAGCAGAGACACTCAGAAGGCCATCATTTCCCTGTGATAACTCACTGTTGTGCCTTGAAATGCAGTGTGCTCCTTGCAAGTACGTGTGCTCTGTCTGGGGGGCTGATGTGGATAGCTTGTTCCAGCCGCTATTCCGTGGGGCCTGGCATCCCACTGAAGAGGTGGTGATCTCTGAGGCTGGGCCATGGGATCAACAGGAAGCCTGTTTCTGCAAAGAGAAAGCCGCTGCCCCAGTGTTGGGTGAGCTAGGGTTCGATCCTCGTGTGGGGTAAGGGAATGACTAGAGAGGGCAAGACGGACTCAACCAGATGCCTTCACTTCAGGTAGAGGTTTGATTCCCTGATTGTTGCCTTTAATAACATTGACATTTTAATGGGCAGGGGAGAGGGTAGGGGCCCTCAGGTGGGTGGCTGAGTTCTCGGGTTTACTGCGGCCATTGTGGGGCTCTGGGCTATTTTCTGCAAGGCTGCATGAATACAAAGCCTTTAGAAACTTAATTAAAGAAATAAGAAATAAGACTTTTATAGGAAAGGGTGGGGTGGGGTGGAGAAAGATCCGATTTCTTGGTCTGCACGGCGCCCTGGGAAATCCTCCATTTATGAGTTGGTGGGGAAGCCCTTCTCCGGGGACACTCTGCGTTCCTGGCATTTGTGCTGCGGAGTTCTTTGGAACACAGGGGGTCCGGCTCTGGGCTCTGGCCACTGAACTTGAAATCTAGGCAAGTCAGATATAATTAAGACATCAAAGGGCCCAGTAGGTCAATAGTGTGTGACCAAGAGAGTGTACCGTTTTACTCGGCCAGGTTACAGAGATACTAAGAATATAGCTTTGACAGAGATGATATGTCAGTGATTGATGGGAACCAGACTCAATGAATTGCCTTCTCTGATCCACTTCTGTGGCAGTAGCTGACTTTCTAGGCACCTCAGTGAAGTATTTAACATTTCTTGAGTTTCCTACCCTCTGGTTTCCCAACTTAGACCATATAGTACATCTTTAGAAAAGTGTTTCAGTACTCTCTTAAGAAAGTATAAGCATTATTACAGGGATTGTTTCTGGTGATAGTGACCATGTGTTGATATAGGACTAAAGAACCTTCATTCTAAGAAAAAAAAATCCATCTTAGACCACTCCATTGACCCACTAGCCTTGAGTCATTCATCTCTGGTCTGTCCCTTTGCCCTCTCCCCATGGCTGGAACTGGCAAGGTCCTGTTTCCCCTCTCTGTAAGGAAAGAGGAACAGTCTGAGAGTAAAATTCAACAGTTCTGAGGTTAGCGTCTCAGAGAATGGACTTTTGAAATTTTAGAAAATTATGCTATATGCAAGACATTTTTTGAGGAACTAAACATTATTATATATGTTATATATATTTATTCTTGGGTGGGACTTCATATGCTTTATTATTTTTAAAGATTTTTATTTATTTATTTGAAAGAGGGAGCGTGAGCAAGAGCACAAGTATGGAGAATGGCAGAGGGAAAGGGCGGGCTTGGTCCCAGGACCCTGGGATCAGGACCTGAGTGAAAGGCAGACGCTTAACCAAATGAGCCACCCAGGCGCCCCAGGAATTTATATGCCTTAACACATCATTTCACAAATTTCGGAAACACCTGTGTTTTCGTATATTCAGCTTAAATACAAATGGGCCAGAAGTGGAAGAGGAGAAGGCAGTGTCAGGAAGAAACAGACTTTTCCTCTATCCTCTTAAATTTTGTGCTTGGGGCCTGCAAATTAAATTGACATAAAACAGATCAGCAAGAGAACAAAAGATTTAATTACCTATTTAGCCATGGGAGTTCACAGAGAAATGTGACTCCAGGCAGTTGTTAGATTTGGGGGTTTATATACCTTCATAATAGGGGACAGGGCAGGGCAAAGAGGGCACTTTTGGGAGAAGAAATGACTTTTGAAAGATAAATGGGACCTTCGATAGATGGGAGATAACAATAGTTTTTCCACCCAATACTGCTCCTTCCATGGGCCAAGTGGGCTCCTGTCTCTGGACATCAGTTCTCCCCCTGGAATGACTCCTCCCCAGGGCTTCTCTAGCACCAAGCTATGGAAACCCAGTCCTGTCTTTCTGCTTTCTTCTTAGCTCCTCTCACACCTAATATGTTTGCCTGTTTGCGTGCATGGGAATGAAAACTCCATGGAAAGAAGGGCTTTGTTTTGCTCATTTCTCTAGCCCCACTGGACACAGAGTCCTACACTCCATAAAGGCGAGCAGGGCAGACTCAGTCGCTGTTCCTCAGGGCTTACTAATGGAGGGAGAGCTAGATAAGGAAAAGATATTGAATCTGTGACACAGTAAGTGCCAGGAGAGGGGGGAGCTGTGGTCCCAAAGGCAGGGGTGGGTGTGGGAGGGGGAAGCCCTGCAGAGCCAGTAGCTCCGTGGGATTGCTGTGGGCGCTTTCCACCTGTCCGTCTGTTCATTGTACGAGGTCTCTAGAATTAAGCTGAGCGGAAGCATGGGTATGTAGCCCCTTATGAAAGACCAAGTAGTATGAACGGCTTGTCTGCTTTGATTTAATTCCATATAGATTCAAGTATCATCATTTTGTCAGTTTTTAAAAAATTTCTTCTTTGTATGCCGTTTTCGTTGAACTCCTTGTGTGGTTTATAGAAATGATGATGGTGATGTTATCAGTTGGGTGGTATGGTGAACTCACGGTGGGTTTCTCTTTCTGGAGAGTACCCTTTCTCCTTCAGTGAACTTCTCCATTATTCCATGGGGTACGCAGCTAATACATAATTCTCAAGTCAGTCTCCACTGAGATTCTGTCACTTGCCAGTGACCCACTCGTACAGGGACTATATGATGTTGACAGTGGGTTCACAAATTAATTGAATTAAGATCATTTTTTCCTAACATTTCTCTCTGTTTGCCTCAACGTTTGGTATGGCATTGCACACAGAGCAGGTGCTCACAAAAATTGATGACTTTGATACATGTTTTTTTTTTCTTTCTTTTTGATGACTTGGTACTCTTAACACACAAACACACACCAAGAGAATGGAGACGTGTATTTTGACAACAGTTACAATCTTGGATAAGTATTAATTCAGAGCGTTTTAATTCCTAGTTTAGTATTGCTCTAAAAATCCAGTGGTGGTGGCATATGTATCCCCAGAAGAATTGTTTCTCATTTTGTGTTGGCTCGGGCTGTCCTTCAGTTGCCTGCAAATAATTTTCTTACCAAAAAGACAAGATGTGACCTCAAAAATGAATTCCCAGTGTGAAGGATACGGTAGAGGTTGAGGGGTGTAACATTAACACCACAACACGAGACAATGCAAAGCTCTCAGGTAATCCTTTCCCTGTGTCTTCGCAATTAACGTCATGTAGGAATTATCGTTCCCATTTTACCCAAAGAGGAAACAGAGGTTCAGAGAGACTGTGTGATTTAAATGAAAATCAGAGCCAGAGCCTGGAGAATAGCCTGGAATTCCTGCTGAGCTCCCTTGGGAGTTTTCCCTATTGCTGGGGGAAGATCATTAACCTCTCAGGGCCTTCTCTGCAGATTTGGGATTGTTTTGCTATCTCACAGGGAGGCCGCCTGGCTGAAGGAGATTTATAATTGTTTTCAAGCTTTCCAGGCTCAAAGCGCCTGTGCAGAAAAGTCGGGGGCCCTGACTCTTTCCAAGTCCCCGGGGCACGAACAGCTTTCCAAACCCGAATCCAAACCACATTACTTCTAGTTTGGAGCCCTTTGGGTCCAGAGTCTCCTCTGTAGAAAGCTGGCGAGTGGTTCTTGGGCGGTAAAATGACTGCTTAGCCCATGCAAGCCCCTTGACCTTGCCCTCCACATCACGGAGAAAGTGGCTCCTGGCCCGAAGCCTGGCAGCAAACAGACCTGCAAGCTGTAGGGATCCCTCTTCTAAAACGGATGGCTTTTGACCGCCCTGGAGCTGGGCCTGAAGTCTGTGGTGATGTGGTGGTTAGGTGGTGGCCGTGAGAAGGCACTGGGGCAGGGCCCGCTGGTGGCACCGTGTGAGGCCATCTGGCTTAGACTCATGTTAGGATTGAGCCTACCAAGGACATTCACTCTGTCTGGTTACTTGCCACAGCCGCCATTGGAAGAGAGAACCTGCTCCAGTGGTCCCTTGGAAGAGCTGAAGGGGAAAGATGGAGGGAAAGGATGGGGAGGCAAAAGGGGAAGGGCGTGGCCCGAGCATCCTCGAATCAGCTTCCTGGTTATTTTTAGCATCTAGGTGCCCTGGGTATACCGTGTTGTCTTTCCTTCTTTCTGTCATTCTTGTGTTTTTGCTCTTTTCCCCTCATTGCATAAAAATGTCTGATCTTGGGGGTGCCTGGTTGGTTAAGTGTCTGATTCTTAATTTTGGTGCAGTTGGTTAAGTGTCCAACTCTTGATTTTGGCTCATGTCATGATCTCAGGGTCCTGGGATCAAGCCCCGACTGGACTTGGGGCTCTGAGCTCAGGGGGAGTCTGCTTGAGATTCTCCTGCTTTCTGCCCCTCCCCCACTCAGGTGCACACATGCACGCAGGCCCTCCCTCTCTGAGATAAATAAAATCTTAAAAAAAAAGGCGGGGGGGACTATCTGATTTTTTAAATACAGGCTTCTTCTAAAACTGCCCATTGTAGGGAAGGAGAAATCACTTCTTCTCTACCCTTCTGAGTTTTTGTCTGAGATCTCTGTAATAAAAGACAGATTAACAAGGAAAAAAACCAAACCACCAGGGGTTTATGAACATGTACATCTCACGTGTGGAGAGGGGCCCACCAGAAAAAATGAGTAACTACCTTAGGTGGCTTAGAATCAGGCTTTAATACCATCTTAATAGGGAAGAGGAAGGGGAGATGTAGTAGGTCTCTTAGGGGAGAATGAATGATTTTCAGGGAAGATGAGTGGGCCCATGGAATAGATGGGAGGTAGAGTAGTCTTCTCGTATCTGTGGGGATGTTTCAAGACCTCCCGGATGGAATGTTAAAAAGAAAACCACAAGTCCAAGGTGGGGCTACTTGTCCTCAGAAACAGCAAACCAGGGGCGCCTGGGTGGCTCAATGGGTTGAGCCGCTGCCTTCGGCTCAGGTCATGATCTCAGGGTCCTGGGATCGAGTCCCGCGTCGGGCTCTCTGCACAGCAGGGAGCCTGCTTCCCTCTCTCTCTCTCTCTCTGCCTGCCTCTCCATCTACTTGTGATCTCTCTCTGTCAAATAAATAAATAAAATCTTTAAAAAAAAAAAAAAAGAAACAGCAAACCAGCCCTTTCTAGCTGCAGTGTCACCCTCTCCAGGAGTGGGATTTTAAGCCAGTCAGTCTGGAATTTTCTGATCAGCACCAATGACATAATCTATCACGGGGGTCCTCTTTATCCTTGCCTTCTCTGCCCTCTCCCCCCACTCCTGCAAGATGAGCTCATCTGTATGATAAGCCCCATTGCCCTTCTCCTAAGGGAAGGTAACTTTGCCAGAAATAATCTTTTCCTTTGCTAGTAACTTCTTGCTCCACCCTCCTTCCTATTAACACCTTCCATTTGGTACAAGTCCTTGGAGCTCCCCCTCCACTTGTTGGCTGGGATGTTGCCGGATTCATGGCTGGCTTAATAACGCCGATTAGATCTTCAAATTTACACAGGTAAAAAAAAAAAATTTTTTTTTTTTTAGGTAAAAATTTTTAAATTTTTTTTAATATGTTTTTTCCTATACACACATACCTATGATAAATTTAATTTACAAATGAGACACAGTAAGAGATTAATGATAACAAAATATAAAATTACTGTGACTCTTGATCTTAGGGTTTTGAGTTCAAGCCTGTTGGGGGTAGAGACTACTTAAAATAAACATATAAAATAAAAAACCCACAAATACTAAAATAGAGCAGTTCTAGCAATATACTGTAATCAAAGTTATGGGAATGCGTCTGTCAATATACTTATTGGACTGTACTCCCCCTTCTTGTAAGGGGCCCATGTGATAAGATGAGTGAGGTCTATGACATGTTAGGCTACTAGTGACTGTCACCTACTTGTGGACCTATGGGTGATGGGGGGATTATCAAAACTACAAATAAGGTGGGACAACTCTATGGTAGAAAGTGATGAACTCTTTTGTCTGGGTGTGGTGTCTACTTCTAGTCTCTTCTTTGAGAGGGGTCAGTTTTCCCTGATGGATGAAACTTAGGGGTGGCATGTCTTGAGCTCCTATGGTCATATTTCGGGGACACATGTTCTGCTACTGGTCACCATTAAGAACTTGATAGGTGGAGGAGTGTGTGTGAGTCAATGAACTTGTTGGAACCAGTTGTCTTATGGGGAAAAGCTCTGAAATCCTCTGAGCAGAGGGTGAATGTATGCTGTCTTTCGGAAAGGACAGACTTGACCTCAAAATACAGGCAACACGTTTGCATCCATTTTGAAGTTTATTTATTACTTTAGAGAGAGCACGCCTGAGTGGGGGAGGGGCAGAGGGGGAGAGAAAATCTCAAGCAGACTCTGTGCTGAGCGTGGAGCCTGATGCAGGGCTCTGTCTCACGATGCTGAGATCATGACCTGAGCTGAAGTCAGGAGTCCAGCACTTAACCAACAGAGTCATGCCGTCCCCTGCATCAGTTCTAGAAAATGATAATTTCTTCTCAAAGATGTAAACAGTAATTAGAAAAAAAAAGCCAACATTAGGCAGTATTTCACAACGCAGAGAGAAGATTCTCAGAGGGAGCCTGCTGAGGTACTGTGTTTGTTATTCCCACGCGGCACTGCTTCTGAGGAAGAACGGAATTTGCTCTGAAGAGAGAGTCCCATCTGCGACCTCACTTAAAGTCCTGGTTTTACTTTGGCCCCGGTTAGAAGGGACAGAGCTGACACTTGTAACAGCTGCTCCCGGCGAGAACGCAAATACTGGGCCTCAGGTAGCTGATGTTAGGACACAAGTCCAGCTCGACTTGCAATACAAGGCAAATGCCCTGATAAATTAGTTGTTCATCAGATAATTCATCAGGTTTTTTTTTTTCCCACCTTACAACCTTGAAGGTCCTCGTAGCAGTGAATCCATAAATGCCATGTGCTCCTCTAACAAGGTTCTGCCAGCAGCACATGCCCCGGGTGCTGGGACAGTCCTTGGATACTCCTTGCCTCTTCTTGATTGTTGCAAGTACTTCCTTTTCTGAAGTCAGTGAGCCTGTTTTTCTTCCACACTAGTGGGGGCTGAAATCTGTTGTCCGAGGCCCTGAATAAAGCCCCGTGATGGGCAAAGGTCGCTTTCTCTCCCTTAACTTTGAAGTAGCCCCAATGCTCATGGGTGGGTCCACCTGTGAAAAGCCAACACGATCTGGTCCTCGACTGATACTGAAATGAACCAGGTTGACCTAATCTCCTCTCAAGTAACCGAGAATTTTCGAACTGACCTGTGGACAGTCAGCCAGGGTTACTGTAAAGATCCGTTCCGTCTGTCCTGCTGGGGGAATGCAGTCCCGAGCATTCCAAATGGATTTAATGAGAATAAGGGGACATGCAAGCATGGCTGTCACGGAGCTCTTGAACGTCCTGCCCTCTACAACCCCAAAGAAGACCGGATTCTAAACACAAATGGAGTCGCTATGGGAAGTGCCGAATTTGTGGCAAAGTAGGTGTCAGTCACTGTTAATGGGCCATGACCAATGGGACCTTTCTGCCTCTTTCATCTTCACCCTGAAGGTTTTTTCCCTAATGAAAATGTGCTAGGAGGAATGGAGTTGGGATAATGATTTCCTTTCTTTCCCTTATGTTGGCTTCGGCAGGCAACTTCTCCTTTAATAAAAAGCACGATGGGCAAGTGTGAGAGCGGGGAGCTTGAAGTCTGAGACAAAACCCTATCGGAGAATGCCAGACGTCCACAGGGGGAAATTGAAAACCGATTCCCTTCCCCACCCGGGGAAGGCACCAGCAACCCCTCTGCCTGCCGCACTCGCTCTTCCACGCCCAGACCCTTGAAGCCGAAGATTTTCAAAGAAGTAGGGTGTGTCGCAGCAGCTGTGGCAGCAAACAAAAGCAAACAGATTAAATTAATTTAGGCTTCAAAATCAGTCCCATTCTCTAATTCATAAAATACTTCAAACACAGTGAGAAATGTCATCTCCCAGATGATTGGGACTAATCCACTTTCTCTCTTTTTCCTCTTGCATCTGAATGCAAACTATCAAGACATACCTCACCAGTCAAAATAAACTCCTCACTCCAAATGCTTCCGTCAGCTTTTAATAAGAGTCTTTGCTCCGTACGTACACAAAACACACTCCGTTCCTAACGGGCCTAAGGGGCTGTGTGCAAAAAAAAAAAAAAGAGGAACAATGTACTCATTAGAGTCTGTTAAGTTGCCAGCACTCAGCAATTAAAAGGTATGGCCCGTGGAAAAGCTGCAAAACAGCAGTTAGTCCCATTGTCTTCTCATTAACGAGAGTGTTATTTTAGCTCTCCAGGTACCAAGCCCAAGAAACAAAACATGCTTGGCTCCTAAGGCACTCCAGGAAAAATAAGAAGTTGTTGACAGCTAGGACTTGCGGAAAGCACCGTTTATACTATAAATAAATTTGCACATCCTTGTGGTTGCAATAAATACACTTCCACGCCCAACTCTGTTGGACTAGATGCAGACGCCATTTAAGGGGATGTCAAAGTCCTTCCCCAGCAAAAGGCTCTTGTCTTCCTTAGGATGTCAGAACGGGTGCTGCTGAGGAATGAATGAATGCCTCCCCTTGGGACACAGAAATTTGGATTTTTTTTTTTTTTTTCCCCTGCAGCAAGCTCTGTTGTTGACGCTGTGGACGCAGGGCAGGAAGGGACTGTGGAGACATGTGTGCACTCGGCCTGAGCTCCTCGCTGCTTGGTGATCACTTAAAAAATGATGACCGGATTCTTTCCCAATTGCCAAGTGTGAGTACTTTGTGGCAATGGGGAATGCAGCTCTTTGATTCCTGCATTCCTCCTGGTTTCCCTGTGTGGGTGGAAAAACAGCCAAGAATGTCAGTGATTCAAATTCTCTTATGTTCTAAAGAAACAAGATGAGGCAATATGTCTTTCCGATGCTGTCAATGTACAGTTTTACGTTTGATGCTGATGTGCCTTTCTATCACGACATAGATACCTTCATAGTTTTTCTTAGGATTTCGTCAGAAAAATGTAAAGCATTGATTCCCTTTTTAGGTAAGTAGAGGAAAGTTCCCTTTTTAAAAGACTAGGCACATGGAATTTTAAAAAGAAATGATAAAGACAGTATTTACTGTAAGATTAAGAGTAACACTGCAGTCACTTAAGGCTTGGACAGTTCTCCCAAAGAGACGTCCCTAAAGTTACTTTCTCAATAAATTGCAGTAAATTTCTCAAGGGCCTGATGTTTAATTTACCCTGACCCATACATTTTCTTCCTCAATGCAGTCTTTTGCATGGACAGCATCCAGTGTGAGAGACCTCGGATAAGAACATCATTGTGCAACTTCAGTAAGATGCTGGTTTACACTTTAATGACCAATGTGCATTTTCAGGATTTTGCTGGATAAAACCATACCGTGCTTTGTTCATTAAAACTTGATTTGGGAAAACATGTAAATCTTCTACAAAATAAACACACACTCTTGAATTGCTTGCTTCTGATGAAAGGCGCCCCAGAAATACCCTGCGTGGATCGGAAAATAAAACCACTTTCAGCTAGAGGGAACTGAACATCAAATACCTTGAAAATCAGATGTTTTGCGCTTTATTAAGTGAGACTCAAGAGCGTTACTAAGTTCTAGCCTGACTGATTTTTCACTTTTTTGGAAGAGAAATAAGTCTGGGCATTAAGCTCATAGCAGTCATTATAATCTACATGTGGATTTAATTATGCAAAAACATTAAGGTTTTTATTTTTCATAATTGTCATCGTCATGATCCAATTTCCATGTCAAGCCTGGTGCTGAGTGGGAAGGATCACAGCGGCTTCCAGCTCTTCCAGCCTTTCTTTGCCTCCGTGGCATGCCTTCCTCCTCTTTCCCAGGGAATTCTTCCCTCCGCTTCTAGTGGGACCCACTGAAAACTGATTGGAGGAGCGCAGTAAAGCTCTTAAGGAGAGGAACAACTTTCCTGAGGTCTAGGAGAGGGGACTCCTTAAGATCCCGGACAGAGATCTAGGATAGGGAAATGTGATAATTCCTTTTGCTCTGCCTGTTAACTGTGTGCATTAGGGTAGAATATCCCTGCAAATACTGGGGACGGTGGTTTCAATATCCTGCAGACAAGACAGTCGTGTGTGTGTGTGTGTGTGTGTGTGTGTCTGGTGTGTTGAGAACTACAGTGAATTGGATGGCCTTTAATGTCAGATTGTTTCCAACCTGCTTTATTCCAAAATGGATTTGAGGCAGCTTACAAAACACACCATGGGGTAAAAATCAAGAGAGCAAGGTTGGAAGAAAGTATGTTTAGTGCAAGGGGGTACAGACTTTCTGCAAAGGGCCAGATTGGACAGACTTTTGGCCTTTCTGCCCACACAGTTTCTGCCTCAACTATCAGTTCTTGCTGCCGTGTCACCACAGCAGACACAGAAAATAGTCCGGTGGACCAGCGCATTCGCTGAACAAAAAACAGGAAGCAGGCTGGTTCTGCCGTGAGCTGTCATTTCTGACCTCTGGTCTAGACCCAGAATATTATAATTAAGCTGGCATAAGCATATTACAGGGAATTGTATCACTGAAGGGCCCCCGTGATTGATCAGAGGGGTCTCCATTTAGGTATGAGTTTCCTAAAGGTCAAAGCAAAGAGGAAAACTGGGCTGATGTTTAAAAATGATGCTCTCCGTGACAGTACTGCTCACTGATCGCTCTGAAGAAGTTCTGGTGTTGAGGCTTTGATTATCTTCCTAAAGGTCCTGAGGCATTATGTGGTATACGGGATAAGATAGAGCATCATATTTTCAACAGCTAGCTTCTTAGAGCTGCTGCTAAGCATCCCTTTAAGTGAAGAAGGGCATGACGATTCCGGGGTGCAGTTCAGAAAAACGAATTTGAGAACATAAGGCATTTGATTTGGGGTGCCGGTGGTCTGGGCTTGCATCAATGTAAAATGGAGACCATTTAGCTGAAGGAATGAGCTGCATGCTTGTCTTTGAGACAGTCGTCCATGAATAGAATTGTTCTTCTCACACCCGGCTTCGGGCAGGTGATAGGATTCCCTTATAGCTACAAGGCCCTCATTCAACCACGGGGCAGTTCCTTTCCTATTCATTCTTTCAGGTTCAGGATCAATCGGTCCAATCAACAGGTCCGATTGCCTTTCTATCATAAAACATAAAAGAAAATCAGATGGCAATGATTTTCATGACTTGATACTGCTTCACCCCCTGGAGGACTGGTGTCATGTTGGTCACCCCGTATTTAGTGGCTTCTAGGTGCCGGCTACTCGGCCGGGCACTCCATATGCACAAACCCGTTTTATTCACACACCATCCGGGGACACATGCTACTGTGAGAATTCCTTGTTTCCAGGTGAGAAAACTGAGCTCAGAGAGATTAGCAGCTTGGCCAGCATCACTATGAGTATATAGGTATGAAGGTAGGCTCTATCTGCCTCTTAACCAAGGCCCTTAGCTTCCATTGCTCTCCACAGAGATCTCTTGACTTCCTGGATTCCCGACCTTGACATGACTTTCTGGTCTTCTTCATGATTTTCTGGATGTCGGGCTTACTTGTCTGTTATGGTTGTGGCTCTGCAGCTTCTAGAACCCTTACCAGGCCTTGATGTCTCATCATAGAATCCTGTTCAGATTTTCACCTTAATGACTCAGATCTTGACCCTTTGCTAGTTTCCACTTCCAGTGTTCCTCTAGTCCTTACCTTCTGCACCCCCACCACCCTTTTCTTGGTCATACTTGTCATTACTGCTACCTTCACCCCAGTGTGAACAAAGAGAGAATTTTCGGTTCCCATATGATTGTTATAATCCATATAGCTATGGTTTACATCTGGTTTTCTAAAGGCCGGTTGTAGTAAGGGTATATTCAGCCTCATGGTGACACCTGCGAGATCACTTGAAATAACAGGGTTGCTTTCTTATATGGCTGTTCTCTTCAGACATAATATTAATGGAGACTTCATAATAATATTGGTAGCATTTCATTGGTTTGGCCACACCCCACAAACAGAGAATGTTAGTAATTTTCCATGACCAGCTCTGGGTTACAAAGAATGTTATTAAATAAACCATTGAAGATATGGAGATTCCTGAAATGGCAAGTATTTTCTGTTGTCAGTGATGAAAACCAAGTATGCTGTTCACATTGGAGACATGTATAACCCACTGGACCCTTTCAAGAATGCACTGGGATGGAATCAGTGACTAAGAGAGAACAGAAAATAAAACCCATTCATTCACCCAGTCGTAGATAGGCCGAGAGAGCCAAGGTCATTGCTAGGAAGATAATCTGAGGGCCAAGTCTAAAGGGAGGGGGAAACCAAAGATGGAAAAATAGGCCATGATGTAAAAAGCCAGAAGGCATGAGAGCTGCATGGAATGTGGCCTGAGGAATGGATCAGGGCGAGAAGTTCAAAATTAAGACCTTGACCTGAGCACTAAACCCTTATACCACTTGGCTGCTGAGAGCATGGAGGGCAAACATGATGAATCTGTGGCCCCTGAATGGGATTTTTCACAAGTGGCAAGAGTTACTCTCCTCTGTGCCGGTGGCTGCCCTCCTCAATTCTTTCAGGATCTGAAATCTCATTAAAATAATAAGTTCAGACAATTTAGAAGTGGAATAGCTTGTCTCGAAGAATTTCAGGGGAACCATACAAGCTGTACCAATTATCTACTGGTTAATGGCACGTTTTTGTGACGATGAATCTACTCTTCAAGAAGCAGAAAATTAAAATAGCCCTTTTCACGTGGCAAACTTAGACTTTAAATAAGGTCACAGTGACCCATTTAGGACGGGACTTCTTAAAGTCAGTTCACAAAAGTGAGGGTAAGAAATGTTATAACCCAGTGTGAGATTTGTTAATTTTACGCCAGACTCAGGAGACTCTTAAAGCCCTTAGTGTTGGTCAGATGTTGGCTTGTATGTGATTGGTGTTCAGTCTCTTTATTTACCCAGCTTTGAGGAAGGTGAGAGAGAGAGAGAGAGGAAGAGAGAGAGAAAGAGGGAAAGAGAGAGAGAGAGAGAGGGAGAGAGAGCGAGAAAGAGGGAGAGAGAAAGACAGGAAATCTCCCTAAGCCCTTGAGAGGGAAACTTCTTCTGAGAAGAACCAAGTTTGGCAAGTCTCTGAGGTCTTTGTGAAATACAATAAAATTTGCATTTATATAGCACTCCTTATGCTCTACTTTATATGTGCTATCCATATTAAATAAAAACACAATTAAGAGTTAGTTCTAAAATACCAGGTCAAACATATCAAACAAAATCAGGAATGGCAATTAGTGCTAGAATACCAGAACAAACAGATGGCTATTGAGTTTGGATTTAAGAAGAGAAATGGGATGTGCCAGTCGCATATCAATAGAGGAGCAAGTCTGGAGTTTGGGGGACAGGGGCTGGAGGTTGGGTTCGGAAAAGCCAAGTCAAGACAGTGATCAGGCCTGCAGAGGGGACTTCTTAGAAGCAGTGAAACGTCAGTGCAGCTAAAGTTCCCGGGCATGGACCCCGTGCCAGGTCCTGTGCCCTACGCTGAGGACCCAGAGATAATCAGATGGGACTTCTGTGGTCAAGCCGCTTACATAGTCCAGCAGAAAGAAAGAAAGCCTGTGTGAAACACACTGGGGGACCGTCACTGTTTGTGGCAGGATATGATTTTATTCCAGGGCAAAAATGAGCCCATTCTGCCCCAGCTGCCCCCGAAAACCAAACAGCTCTGAAAACCGGGAAGACTGGAAGATGGAGCTAGCTGAGACGTTATGATCTTGAACTTTCTCCCACAGTGTGAGTGTTTGTATGATTCACTGCAGCCGTATTAGCATGTCTGATGACGGGGTCTTACCCTCCACTCTGCTGGGTGCATTGCATCTAATCTGATGCAGTGTGTGTGCTGTATTTCCTTTCTCAAATCCCAAACGGTCTGAATTCTGAAATCAGACTTCAAAAGTCTTGGATAAAGGGTTACGACCTGTCATAAAATGTTTTTTCCCCCAGCCTCCGTTTCTTCACTATGTATTGCCTATCAATTCAATATCTGGTTCTGCTTCCCAGGCCCCAGCCGAAATCGCTCTCACCAAGGCCTCTCGTTGCCAGAGTCCCTAGCTTTGTCTTTGTCTCTCTTTTCCTAGATCCGGGGGAGAAGGCCAAGCATCCCCGTCAGCTCTGGCTCTCACCTTGACTTCGTTCTGTGAGGCCTGAGTACTTACATTTCCGGCAGCATTTTGACCAGGATTGTTTTGTCTGCACCTTTCCTTAGGCCAATGGTGCTCCCCACAGGGCCTCCCTCAAAGTAGGATCTGAGAAATGACTGTAATGAAAGAAAGAATGCCCCCAAACTTGGATCTCTGCCCTTGCGCTCACCACTCTCTGTTCCCAGCCGTCAGCTGAGCAGAGGCTCCTGATTCTCCACATTCTGGTCTGACTTGTCACTGGAATTCTTTTTCTAACTGTTGTGGACAGTTACTGACCCCTTCACCTACTTAATTATCTGGATAGCACCTCCTTTTAAAGTCTCCCCTCCAAGGTCACGCACACCTTTGTGTCCATGTGAACGGGTAGGAACAGACCTTGGTAGAAGGAGGGAGACTTTTGTTTTTATTTATTTATTTATGTATGTATTTTTGCTATTTTTACTGTGCTTTTGGATTGTTGAATCTCTGCAAGTATTCCTGGAAAATAAGATCATTTCTTTGTCAGAAAGAAAAACATTTTGGGACCAGCCAAACTAGGAAGACAGTAGAATGATCTGTAGTTAGTACCGGTCATTGCTGGGGCGGCGGGGCGGGAGGAGAGCGGAGGGGGAGGCACAGGAGGAAATGATAATGGCTGGTACCATGAATGCAGGGGGTACATGTCATTAGACATTTGTCAGACCCATAGAAAGTACAACGCCAAGAGCAAATCCTAATGTCAGCTGTGGACATTGGGTGATAGTGATGCGTTGATGGAGATGCAGAGATTGTAACAAGTGCACTGCTCTGGTGGGGGATGGTGTGTGTGTGGGGGTGGGGGTCTGTAGGAGAGTCAGTTTTGCTGTGGACCTAAGGCTGCTCTAAAAAACGAAGTCTGTTAAAAAAAAGAAAAAGGGCATGTAATGAGCTTGAGTGCTTGGGATTTTGTTCTGGAGGCTTACTACATTAATAGTTTTTACGGTCGTTGTGGACAGATTGATTATTCATATGAGGAAGAAATAGTCTGTTTCTGCTCAGCTCTGTGCACTCACCCAGTCTGGATCCTTGGGAGTCCCTGCGGACTCTGCTCAGTCCTCCAGGTCCGGGGAATCTCAGGCCTCCCCAACCCTCCTTTGGAAGAGCACTTGTACTTGCCTTCTCTCTGACTTTGGCCATCCCTGTGGGTCAGGCTCCCTTCGGGTCACTTCTAGAATACTGTTTCCAGAACTAGACATTTCTTCTGGATGTTTCAGCCTCTTTCTCTATCATTCTATACAGGATTATATATTAATAATAAGATTAATTATTAATAATTAATAAGATATATAATATAATTTATATTATAATACATAAAATATTAATAATAAGATGACAATATGTTTAATAGTAAGAATTATATATAATTCTTGTTTGACTGAAATGCATTTGTCTGCTTTCTTCATATCATTTCTTTCTTCCTCAAGTTTGGGCTTTTTAATTGATTCTGGAAGACCCCAGTTCACCATCCATTGCGTCCTACCAATTGTCTGTTTCTCTTTCCAGCACCACCCCCCCTCCCAGTCTTATCTGTCCCGGCACTTCTCCAGGCTGGAAATTCTAGAATCTTCTTCCCCAGTCATCGTGCTCCACTTCTGTATGGGCTTAGGTTTGTTTTGTTTTTCTAGTGCCTTGGGCTGTGCTGTAAGCTGAACTCTGAACTCTTGATCTCTGTGGTGTGGTGTTTATGAGAGTGTGTGGGGGATCAATTTTATACATAGAGGCAAGAACTGCACATCTGGAAGAGACAGTCGTGTGCCTCCTGCCCATGTGTTCTGGAGCTCAGGCTGGTGCCAGCTTGCTGAGGGAGCAACAGTTGGGATTACATGTCGTGAATCCCGTCCATGTGAACGGGTAAGAACAGACCTTGGTAGAAGGAGGGAGACTTTCGTTTTTATTTATTTATTTATTTTTGCTATTTTTACTGTGCCTTTGGATTGTTGAACCTCTGCAAGTATTCCTGGAAAATAAGATAATTTCTTTGTCAGAAAGAAAAACATTTTGGGACCAGCAAACTAGGAAGACAGTAGAATGATCTGTAGTTAGTACCAGTCATTGCGGGGATTACACTTGGATTATACTTGGTCTGGAACAAACCCGGCCCATGAGAACTTGCAAGATCTGCTTTGGTACTAGGCAGGCTTAAGCATCTTATTTCAAAAGGTTAATTCAAAACTGGCTTCTTCTGGAGTCTTTAGGGGTTTTTCTGACTTTTCCAGAGAGGCGGGGTGTTTTAGAGGTTGGGCACTATGGTGTAAAATTAACCTCTCTGATTTTTTTGGTCTGCATATGTTTGCAGAAAGTACATTTTATATTTGCCCTCCAGTCTCTTCATAACTCTTAAAAGGCTCAGGAGAGACAGGATTATGAACAAATCCTATGAACCGCGGCTTGGTGATAGCATAGCCCACGAGCCAGATACAGATGGTTGCCATATAGCCTACAAGCCAAGAATGGTTTTTACATCTTTAAACTGTTGAAAAAAATTTAAAAAGAACATTTTGGGACATGTGAACCTTAAATGAAATTCAACTTCAGTGTCCATAAATAAAGTTTTATTGGGACACAGTCATGCTGATTCCTTTCCTTTCTGCCTGTGGAGGCTTTTTGCTACCATAGCCTGAAGGTGTGAGACTGAATGGAATATTCGGAATATTAACTCTCCGGCCTTGACAAGAACGCCTGCCGTCCTCGGACATGAACACTCAGGCAAGTACACGCGGAGGACATTCTTATCACTGCCGCGATGTTCCCGAACGCCCCTGGGACGTTGCGTGTTCTCACTGCCGGGCCCAGGAGTCCCCTGACCCCAGGGGTCCCCTGACCCCAGGGAGAGGCCGTTCAAATGAAATACAATGGGAATAGCGCCCCCTGGAGGAGGCCGGGTCGGAAGCAGCTGCGTGTGGTGGAAAGGCCCCTGCCCTCTGGAGAGGCCCGAGTATTTGATCCCCGCCCTCTAAGGACTACATGGCTGTGGAACTCTGGCCCATCACCTAACTGCTCTGGGCTTCAGATCCCCAAATCTGTAAAAAGAAGGAGGGGTGTTGTACTCTCAGAGGTTCTCAAACTTCCTTTCTCTCTCCCTCCTGGCCTCCTCCTATGCCTTCTTCTTAGCAGAATCTCCTACTCAATTACGTTCTCACATAGACCCCTAATACATGAATCAGCCAAGAGAGGAACATCTCCACTAGAGGAGGATACCAGCCTGGGTCCCTCCGTGGAGCACTGCCCAGAAGAAACTCGAGAAGTCCTCTTGGCCCTCCCAGTTAAGGCCCTCTCCCCAACAGCAGCCCAAGCCCACAGCTTCATCAGACTTGTTGTCTGTAGAGAGTCTGTTGGGACCCGCTGACCAGTCCCACACACTCCAGACCACGTGTTCTGGTCAACCCACCAGAATTTTCTGTGGGGTCCAGGAGCCCCCTGACTCCTCAGGGGTTCTTCCCCTCAGGGGAAGATCATCACCCAGATGTTCTTAATAATCACAACGGCTAAAATTTACAGAGTACTTACTACCTGTCCAACGTGGCTAAGCCCTCAAAGTTGTGCCTTTTGTCATTTAATGCAGATGACAATCCAGTGAGTAGGTACTTGAATTATTCCCCTGTTGCAAATGAGAAGGCAGCCCTGGAGAAGTGCCTTGCACAAGGACATTCCACTATTGAGGGTACAGAGGCTGGGAATACACCCAGGCCATCTGACATCAAAGCCCATCTCTTTAGAGGAGGCCTCAATCCTCTCAGGCTAATTTTTTTTTTTTAAGTTTTATTTATTTAAGTAATCTCTACACCCAAGGTGGGGCTTGAACTCATGACCCCCAAATCAAGCATTGCCCACTCGCCGATTGAGCCAGCCAGGTGCCCCACTCTCAGGCTACTTTTCAATCAATGGATACGAGGATTTATTTATAACTCACTTGCTGTGTGTCTTTGGGCACAGACTTAACCTTGCTAAGCTTCAGTTTCCTGGTAGGTCAAATGGGAATAGTGACAGGATCAATAATTCCGTGTGGATAAGTGGGATAAACCACGGAGGTAGTGCCTGGTGCTACTCAGCGCTCAATAACCATTACCTTCTTTTATTATCACGGACCGTCATCCGCTGCCTCTTGCCTTCTTTTTGAGTCCCAGTGAACTGTCCCTCTGAACACGAGGCTCAGAGCCTTTCTGTGGTAACACAGTCTGCCTGGACCATCTTTAAGGTCATGTCCACTGATTTTACGGAGGTCATTTTTGAAAGACCCAGTTCAAGGTTGCTTTCTTTAGGGGGTCTAACTCTTTTCACTTGCCCTAATGGCCAAGGTAGCATCTGGTTTTATTGAACCTCTATCAATAATACCTTCTTGTTCCTTGATTGTTCTCTGTGTGTGTGTATCTTACCTTTTCATCTCCACTACCGGTCCCACCGTGCTGGGACAGATATTGGCTACACAGGGCCACAGAAAAAGCATCAGCTTTTTCATCTGAAAGATCAGGGCTTAAATTCTGCACCTACCCTTGATTAACTGTGTTTTTACCTCCTCTGTAAAGCTGGAGCAGTCATTCTTCTCTTACAAGATACTGTGCCATTAAATGAGGTGGTATCTGAAAACTTGTGCGCAGCCTGCCTATAATTGCTTCCCCCTTTTTTTACACTTACGATGACGGGGTTTTGTGCTCCATAGTTTTTCTCTGAAAACCAATTCAACAACTGGGAGCTGAGGGTGTAAGAGGCAAGTTCAGTTTGAGTATGTCTCCAGCCTCCCAACCAATAGTGCTATCTGTCCCTGGAGGGGTGAGATCAGCTTGTGATTTTTCTTGAGTTTTAATCACTAAGTGAGGTCTGTAAAGATAGAGGCAGGCCCTGCCCTCTAGGCACTGAACATCTGCTGGAAGATGGGATACGCCTTGTGTGTGGGATGTACTCAGGACCTCAGGCCAGGGCTCTGGAAGTTCAGAGGAAATGTATGGTGCTGCCTGGTTCTTGCCCTACAGGTGCTCACATCCTGGTAGGGCCGTGTGACAAACCACATGCAGTAACGGTCTGAAGGAGGAGGGGGTGTGATTGCCAAATGAGGGTCAGAGGCAATAAGCAGATACCGTAGAGTTCAAGAAGGGCTCAATTTCCCAGAAGAAAGGCGCCAATTCAGCAAGTCTGCCTTTGAGAGAGGCCCTGAGAATGAGACATTTGGTGACCACCAGAATACCTTCCCACCTGCCAGTGGGAAAAGATGATCTCAGTGACAAGTCCAAGTAGGAAGAGAATGAGAGTAGTTGAGAATCTTGCGCTGAGGAGAGCCCAGAAGGATTTGTCAGCACTCAAGTAAGTATCAGAGGCTGAGTCATTAGTCGGGGCAGAGACACTGTTGCAAGAGATAGGCAAAGAGGTGGAGACTGGCAGGGCCTGACATTGTAATGGTTCATGAGATGTCTGAATGGATGACAGTGGGTCCCACCCCCTCCTCCTCCTCCCTCCCGCAGACTTTGAGATGCGTGGAGTCAGCTTGTGAGATATAAAGAAGGATCCGGAAATGATGCTGGGCGCCTAGTGCTGAGGTCCTCCATGATGCCTGTGGACCACATGCCCAGCTGAATAAATCATCGAATGAGCAGAACTGGAAGAAAAATGAGAAAAAGGTAGGGCTTATTCTGCTTAGTGTAGACAGATTGGTTTTGAACTCAGATTTGTGTGAACTAATAGGGACATTGGCCCTGGGCCATGTACCTGCAGCACATGGATAGTTAAGTTTTGCTGACATGCCTCCAAACTCCTTGCAGCTCAGTTTTGGTGAGAAAAGGCTTCCCTGAGGGAGCGGTGGAAAATTCTAGAAAGTGGGTGCAGGTCTTAAGGTCAGGACTTGGAAAGCTGCTCACAGACACTCTGTAGGCTGGGGCCTGTGGTGTTTTGTTTTTTAAATTTTTTCTTAAGGATTTTACGTATTTGAGAGAGAGTGCGAGCAGGGGTAGGAACAGGAGCATAGGGGGAGAGAGAGCAACAAGCAGCCTCAGCACTGAGTGTGGAGCCTGATGCAGGGCTTGAACCCACGACCCTGAGATCATAACCTGAGTCGAAATCAAGAGTCAGATGCTTAACTGACTGAGCCACCCAGGTGCTCCAAGTCTAGATTTTTATAAACTCAGGAAGGAGGTAAGCCAAAAGGTCTATGTTAGTTTAGGTTCTAACTTAAAGCAGACAGGCCTGTGGGTGTAAGCAGTTTTGTCAGAGGGATCTCAGGAGACACAGTAAAGGAGTTGGGGAATGAGAAAAGAAGGGGAGAGAGCTAATATAGGATATGTTACTGAATGAGTTGCCTCCAATGGGGACCCAACCTGCTAGGGACACATGGAGACTGTTTATTTGGAATTATCCCATCTAAGGTCAGGAAGCTGGGGAGATGGATCCAACTGCCATGGTTGAGGGTTGCTCCTTCAGTGTTGTCTGTCAAGAGCAGGACTGTGTCTGAGGTCAGAGATACCCTCAGGTGGAGAGATGCAAGATGCCAGGATATTCGTTAAACGGTTTAAAACAACACACATTTATGATCTCGTCGTTTCTATGAGTCAGGAATCAGGACGCAGCTTAGTTTGAAGACCCTCTGCCTCTTGGTCTCTCATAAGGCTGCAGTAAATGTGTGGACCAGAGTACAGGTCTCATCTGAAGGCTCAGCTGGGGAAGAATCCATTTCTAAACCATCGACATGATTGTGGGCAGGATTCATGCCCACGAGGGCTGTTGGACTGAGACGATTGGCTTCTTGCCACCTGCTGGCTGGATTCTGCCCAGCTTTTTGCCCAATGAGCCTCTTCAAAATGGCAGCTTGCTTTTAAAGCCACAAGTTGGAATATTTTGTGACCTAATCACGGAAGTAACATTTCCTGCCTTGCCATATTCCTTTGCTTAGAAGCAGGTTTCTTATGGGGAGGGGATTGCAAAGGCCACAAGTATTAGAAGGTGAGGACCACTGGCGCTGCTATGGAGCCTGCCTTCCACAGCCAGGGTGGGCAGAGGGAGTGTGGAAGACTGACAGCATCTGCTATGGAGGGTAGCACATTCTGGCAGAGGGAAAGGGGGTACTGATGAGGGCGGGGAAGGAGTGAATCACTGTGTGGGTAGCCCAAGCACCCCAGGGAGTCTTTGATCCCAGAAGAGGGGACTCCCCTGGCCACCCCCCTCTTGGCTGGGCAGAGCAGCTCTCGGCAGCATCCTAGCTGTTAGGTCTCAGCCTCCAAGGGTACAACCAGAGTCTGAATTCTGAGGGGTGCTCTTATCTCTGCCTGGTGGTCTTTCTTGTGTTTGCCTGCAGAATTGTGAACATGGGACCGCACAGTAACGCTTGGTATAAGCTGTTGGGCATAGGGAGGGATTGTCTTCTCCTCACAGTCAGCAGAGCTGGGCTGTGGAGTCCTGTGATGCTTCACTCTCTGCTCAGCTCAGTGTGAGGGAGCCCCCCCAGGCTGGGAATCTCTCCCTCCCACTCCCTCTGGCACTATTACACAGAAATGAAATCTATTTCTCTGAAGCTCCTTTTGGTCTTTATTCTCCTTCAGAGAAAATCAATTCCCTCTTTCCCAGGACCAGCCCTCAAAGAAAAAACCTGCTTCTTTGGATTCTTCATCCTGATGAAGTTTTAAACATGGTGCTCTGTGTGTGGTCTGTTCAGAGCACATGTTGGAAGGGTGAGTGGGAGGGCCACCTCCCCACAAACCACCCTTCTATTAACCTTGTCCAGGAGCCCACATGGGGGCTCCCCACCCCCTTTGGCTGGCTGTCACATTCCATCACTTGAAACCTCCAATCAATAAATGACTCAGGTTGTTTTCAGCGAGCAGCTGCTGAGTCAAACCTTCAGTCTCTGGTACCTGGGCGTGCTTTTGTTTTGGTCCGAGGGGAGGGAGAGGAGATCTGTCCATTTTGCACTCTCAAGGAGAGAGATGGCTGGCGGGGTCCAGGGCTTGAAGGAAGAATTGATCTCTCAATTTTATGGTAAGATGACCCTAATGGATATAATAACAACAACTTAGAGCAAAGATGCGCACTCAACTGTCTACGGAGGATGGATATAAAGGACACTAATAGCAACTAACAATGACTTAACCATTTACGCCGCTGTTCTGCTCTGATGACCTCATTTAGGCTTCAAAATAATGCTGTGATGGAGTGATTAACGTGCCCAATTTATGGCTATAGAAACCACCTTTTGGAGACACAATGCCACATAGCTACCCGATGGAAGATCTGGAACAAGAACCCTGGTATTTTGCTTCCAAATTCTGCACTTAGTCATTGCAGGATTCTGCTCGCCTTGATATAGACATGGTCTTGTAAACTTTTCAGTCCTTGCATGTTTTTATTGAGAACCTACTAAGATAGCAGAAAGTATAAGGTATGTCAGAGTTGAAAGACTTGCCCTTGAGGAGTTGATGACCTTTTGGAATGAGATAAAATCTATACACCAAACCACTAAAAAAGTGTGGAAAGCAGGCTTAGACTCTCTCAGACTCTAAGCTTCTATAACCTCTGTCACAGCTGTAGTAGTTTAAAGATGTGTGGCTTAATTGAAGATGCTGCATAGAGGGGATCTCAGTAGCTTACAATCATTCCTGAGCAATGTGGCACAATTAAAAAATTAACATTTTTCACAGAAAGACGACAAAAACTTGTGGGGGAGTTGCAGTATCACTTATGTCCACCAGATGATGCCACTATTCAGTGGAATTCTAGAGAGTTTGGCTTTGGGGATACACGTACAGTTGTGGTAAGTTTGAAATAATGGCTAGAAAGTCATTTTAACCTGTTCCAGACATCGATAACTTTCCTACTGTAACTTTCCATGGAGTACATGCACGGAAGCCATAGAGAGTCTGAAAACAAATAGAGGAGCAGTCAGATTTGTCTTATGTAAATTCTGTACCTTGAGTCATTTCCCTCACTACCTTTTAGCATGTGCTCTGTGCCAGTCAACAGACCATGGATGAACAGAAATGGTGGCAGAAAGTCATTTCTGGAGACGGAGGCTGGGAGGTCTGGTCACCACCTTGGAGGTAAACATTGTACTCTGTTAGGCGTTTGCTCTCACTACATATGCAAATATATTCCCGACAGCGGGTCTTGATAAGCAACAGATCCTGCCCCATGGAAAAGCCCATGTGGACAGCCTGATGCAATTATATTCAGCATTAATGAGCTGTGGGCTCCATCCTAATGTGCTGATATTTTGTTAATATTTGATAATGAAAGAGAATAGAGCCTTTGAAGTCAAAATGTTCTGGTGTTGCTGGATATTTTTAACCACGAACATTCATTATTTTGTTTGACAAATTGGCCTGCTTTGGAATATTAAACACCCAGTCTTTAGCAAGTGAGGAAGATGAAAGACCTCCAACTATTGTGCTCACTGAGACTATTTCCCAAGAAACCCAAAGCCCTCGCAAGGATTTCTCTGGCAGGTCCCATCTCTGGGATCCCAGCCCTCTCTCCCTGGAGGGGCTGTGACAGGCGTGTTCATTTGCCTTGTCCTCTGCCAGGAGGAGGGCCTGCTTGCCTGAGCCCAGGCCGTCTGAGCCAGAACCCGGGGCTTTGTGTCACATTGCTGTGCCGGGCAGCTGGCCTCCGCTCAGAATGCTCAGGAGGCACGTGGGCTCTGGATGGCTAAGGCACTGTTGAGAATGCCGTCGTGGAAGGCCAGCTGGAGAGAAGAGGTGGCAAGTGTCCTCTGTTTCTCTGTGGTTCGCAGCAGGAACTGGGAGAACCCTAGGGTGCTTTTTTTCTCGCATTCTCGTGAGAAGCTCAGCGCTGGCAGTGGCCAAAACACAGTTTAGATATAATTGTTAATCAGTAATGATTATGATTGTGAAAATGCATTAAGTATTAGATTCTAGACACCATACAAACTGCTATGGATGTATAATTTTTATTTAACTCTTACGACGACCTATGAGTTGTATGTAGATCCCAAATCCACCCACACCCTTGCTGGAACAGGCTGGACTTTATAATTTCCACTCTCTTCTGAGTGGCCATGCACTGGGGGAGGGGTGCATTTCAGACACCAGGGCTGAATCATGGTTGATGGAAGGCCAAGCCAGTCCTCGGGGTCTCCTCTCCCTTGCCCGTGACTGGTTTAGGAACGAGCACGTGGTCACGTGGTCTGGGCTGCTATGCATGGGCCTGAGGGCCACACAGAGATCTAAAGGGGCACTGTTCCATCGCAGACATATATTAACCGATGCGAGCGTTCAGGCATGAAGATTCTGGGTCTTCTGGCTGAATTATAGGGCAGCTCTGTCCCATAGATCTTTCTGTGATGATGAACACGTGCTGCACTTTCCAATCCAGTAGCCATCAGCCACAGGGAGCTACTGAACACTGGAAACGTGGCTGGTGGGACTGAGGAGCTGAATTTTAAATTGTACTTAACTTTAATTAGTTTTAAATTAAATTTTAAAAGCCCTGGGTGGCTATAATGGCTGCTTTACTGAACAGGGCAGTTCTGGAGCATAAATTCATGCCAGCACCTTCCACTGAGAACACCTTTAGGAGAGCCAGCATGGACCAGTTACTGCCAAGAGCAAGCAGCTGGGTGCCCCCAAGGCTACATCATGGTGTCTGAGGAAGAGTTGCCTTTCTCCAATTTGCATAAAGGTGGGCTGTAGGCAGACAGCCGCTCTGAACGTGGCGCGTGTCTGGACAATGAGATAGGAGGACAGGACTGCTGGAAGCTTCCAAGGAAACTTTCCAATTCAAAGAAGACATATCAGAAGAAACAGCTCCCTGTTCTTTTCCCTGTTGCCGTTGTCTAGAAAGTGTCTGGAAGTGCAGCAGCCATGGTATTACCAGCATGAAGATGAAGCCAATGTGCAGAGAAACTGAACTAGAGTCTTGATGGGCTGGGTTTAGAGGCTGCCCTGATTTTGGATTTTTTGTCATGTAAGATTAAAAAAAAAAAATCTGCGTATTGGCTAAACCCATAAGGGGTCTCCATTATTTGCAGTTGAAAGCAACCTCACAGATACTCCTGTATCTGTTTTATTATTTATTTATCTTGTATCTATTTTATTGATCTTATATTACAGATGGGATCACTCAGGCTCCAAGTCTTTACAAGCTTGTCCAAGGTCACGAAGCTAGTCCTTTGCAGATTTGGGTAGGAGTCAAATCCAGGTCTGTCTGACTCCAAATTCCCTGTCTTCGTTATGGTGCTGTATTATCTTCTGAATGGACTGCAGATTCCCCCGGTTTCAAGAGTCATGTAGAGCCTTTTGCTCTATTTCCTGTGAACGTGTTAGTTCCTCCATTCTCCCAGTGTGGGTTGCCTTTGAGCTGGAGAAGCTGCTTACCCTGGATCTGCCCCGGCTTCTGAATTCCGTTGAGCTGTAGCCAGGATGTGGCAGTAAATCTAAGGGACCCAGGTTCAGTGATCCTGAAAAGTGCGGGACTGGGAGACTGGGAGAGGATGGCGACAGACCAGACCTCTGTGCTTCTGAGCTTCCTCTCTCTCTAGGGGATGGCATTCATCCTCGAGCTGCTGTGTCTCCACGTGCAGAGGATTCGCACACGTTCTCCTCTCCTCGGGCTCCAGTGAACGGCCCAGAAGCTCACTCTTGGGTATCAGAAGGCCCTTCAAACTCCAAAGGTGGAGAACCAAGCTCAGGATGTTCTCTTTTATTAACCACAGTGCTTTCCCTAAAGGTTCAAGACTGCTTGAGAAAAGGGGTCACCTCAGAGAGCAGTCTGGATACATCACATCTCAGGAGAACGCAGGCAGCCGGCTAATGCTTTGGGTGAACTGAGAAGAGTGGAGGATGATGCCTGCAGAAGGGCGTCAGCTGGCTCCCTCTGCTTTAGCCCTGTAGTCCTCTGCTCCCCTGGGGTGCAGTGGCCCAGGTTGCTCCTGGGCCTGAGCTCCAGTTCCTCACGTGGTAGCCAGGGGCCGCCTGAAAGGTCCCGGAGAAGGGTGCATCTCTGTCCCACACTCCATTCTGGGGGCCCATGAGAGAAGACCCTTGGGGACCATTGGGCTTTTCCAGCCCCATCCCCTCGGCTCCCAGGCTGTGTCCCTATGACGCCACCTCAGCTGAGGCCCAGGTAAAGGCGATGTGCTTCAAACCCCAGGCAGAGTATAAGCTTCTTAGTGCAAGACAGGGGACAGTTTCCTCAACTGCAGTTCTCTGAAAAATCGGAATACCTCAGGCAGCAAGTGGGATGCTTAAATGGACTGATAGATGTAAAAGGAATTAGAATAATGCCTAGAACATAGTATGTGTTCGATCGTGGCTGCTGTTAGTATGATGACTCTTGCTTTCTTGTTATTATGAGAGCATCACATGACAGAAGGAAATCTGGGCATCCACTAGAGACCCCAAGTAGATAACACATTTGTGCCTCCTGAAACCACCCGGGAGGAGGGGCTGTGGGAACTGTTTTCTGATGGCTTCTCTGCCTCTGACACTGAAAGAGGACCCTGTTCCCGGGTTAGTTAGTGCATTTGTGTAATCTTCTGTCTGGGTAATTGTCTCCCAACGTGCTATTTAGAATGTCTACACTGTGCATTTAAAGAGTGTCTTGTAATCATGGTGTACTGGAAATCACTACACTTGCCAGCAATTATCACAGAATCACAGGCTGGAAGGAAGGGCAGATGTCATTAAGTCCAGCTCCCCCCCCTCCCATACAGGCCTGGCCTTATCTCACAAATGGGGCTCTTTCGGGGGGAAATTTTTTTTTTTTTTTTTTCGGGGGGAAATTCTTTAAAATAAAATGTGACCTTGGGTCTGATCACTTCCTGAGAGAAAGAACAGCCAGCCCTATACTTAACTGCCCACAGCGTCGCATTGGTTAAAGCCTGCATTTGCTTTCCTATCCCAGATGAATTTTGCTTTCCGGGCCTCCGGGGTTTCCAGCCCTGGTGCCGGGGGCCTTGCAAGGGGCATGGTGTTCAGAGGCCCAGTGGGCACAGGCCCAGAGCCCCTGTGCCCTGGAGCCAGCCAAGAGTCAAGCAGCATGGGTCCCCCAGGCCAGGGGAGAGAGAGCACCGCTATTTCTAAATCCTGTGACCCCCGGGGGCAAGCTTCTTGCGGTGACTCCAGGACGCCCAGGCACTCGCTCAGTCAGTTTCACCTCCTCGGTAGTCCGGCTTCACGGGACGGCCGATTCCGGGCGACATCCATCCTCCTCCGACATTTTCCCCCCGGGGCCAAGGTCGTTCATTCTTGGGGTTCATTGGAGCTGTTTCCATGGCGACGGCCACTTGTTGAGTTTTGAATCTCCCATCGAGGTCCTTGCAATTTGCCAGCTAAGCCACCGATCACCAGGCGTGTGTGCCAGGTTAATAAGACAAAGTCTGTTTTATTTTATCCTTGCCTTTTTTGTCTGCCTTCAGCTGGGGGCAGCCTCACAAAAGAGAGGGCCCTTTGGCTTTCAGAATTCTTAGGCCTCTGCTCATTATCCCAGGCGCTATTTGGGGCTGAACCAGCGTGCGGTGCGTTTCCCGGGCTGTCTCTGGGCCACGTGGAGCAGCCATGGCAACAGGCTGGGGGCGTGGCCGCACCGGCCCGGTCACGTGGGGCTGCTTTGATTTGCACGTGAGTGTGTGTCGGACCTGTCCACCCCTCCCCCCGCCTCCCCCCATCTGTAGCTTAGAGGTAGGGGGGCTTAGGAAGGAAAGATTCCATTGCGTGGCTCCGTGGCCACTGCTGGAGGCTGGAATCAAAACGATTTTGCTTTTTTATTTGAGAGGATCCTCTAAACCCTGTGTGGCCCTCCGTCGGTGACAGAGAGCAGAGAACCCTGGAGCCTTGTGGTCTCCCAGCGCCCAGCCCTTTCCTGTGTGCATAAGACGCATGGAGTCATTCTCCCATTCCCCAGGGGGTGTTTAGACTAATAGGTGTAAGTGAAGACCTGCCAAAGGTATTAGTGATGCAGGAGAATGCCTACCCCCAAGTAGAACAACGGACGAAAGAGCGCCGGTGAAGGGAGCTGCAGATCTAGGCGCTCCTGGCCATCCACCATCCCCTTCTTGGTGACTTAAAAATGCCTGTTGGCCTCGCGTCTCTCGCGGTGCTACTGCGCACCCCCGCAGAATTTTTAAGGACCCGGCCGGCTCGTTTCTCCCAGTATTTTGCAAGTTAGTCTGCCGGATTTCGTTGTTGATTGCTGTTGAGCTTTCAGAAAAATCTCTCCAGAAAAATTCTCAGATCCAAACGATCTGCTGTTGTGTGTGTGGCCGGGACTGCGGTGAGGACACGCGGGAAGGGTAACATTTTTTTCTCTTTTAGGAGCTACTAGGTGCAAGAGCGGGCTGACCGCGGTGCAGAAGAGAAGGGCTGGGCCTTCAGAAAAAGGCTGGAAAGCCCTGCCTGTCTGGTTTCATCAGGGGTTTTAACGGAGTACTTGAAAAAGGAAAATAGAGGGACATAATGATCCAGAGCCTAAGGCTTCTTGGCTGCAAACAGACAAAATACTTGGACGAATGAACACAGAAATCAAGGGCAGTTTATAAAGCGGTGTTACAGTACAGATCTACTCTAAAGGCGGGCCAAAGAAAGAGGGGGAAATTGTCTAAATTAAAAGGAAATGTTTCTAATTGCAAATAGGAAAATGGAACACGTAAGGATAGAATAAAGAAGCCCATCAGACTGTGTCTGGAGCCAGCAGGCCCTGCCGGCAGCTTTGGCACAGTGTGGGGCCTGGGCTCTCTCCAGAGTCTTCCAGGCCTCTGGGAAAGTGGCTCTTAAGAGGATTGGGTTGGATGACCCACTCTGGTCTGAGGCTGTCCTCAAAGAGCCAGAGACTGCAGAAGCCTAGACTGGATTCTCAGGTGGATTGGTTAGTTTTCAGGCTTTCTGGAGACACTGATCATGGAGGAGTCCTTCTGTTTTAACATTACCCAGGTCACATGGGTTCAAGCAATCAGGAAACGGTGATTTCGCCTAACAAGCAAGCCTAGATGGAAGGCAGGGCTAGGCTGGTTGGATCCAGTGTCTCAGTGATAGCACGAAAGATGGGTTTCTTTCTCTCTTCCTGCTTTGCTTCCAGGGGCAACAGATTTATCTGAAGGCTGGCTTCTGTCCTCGTTATGAGGTGGTTGCTAACTGCCTTCAGGGCGATGTGCTTACTCATCTGTGGGCCGAGTGAGTCTACCTTAGGTCATTGCCCTGTTCCCCAGGTGTATGCTTGTAATCGCTGTGGCCATAGAGATGCCGGGGCTGATTGCTCTAGGCCTGGATTATGACCCATGATGACTGATGGCTGGATTCTGCAGCCATCACTGTGGCGAGGGGGTGGAATGCTGCTGACTGGTTTAGGCCATTTAGGGTCTCCTCTTGGACTGGGGGTGGGGGCCAGCCCCATCCCAAATGCAGGGCTTTGCCACAGGGAAGATCAGAGCTCCCTTAAGGGAAAATCTGGGTCCTTTAAGCAAGAGAAGCATGGGAGGGGGTTGGATGCTGGTGAAACATCAGTGTCCTTTCCAGGTTCTGATGGTTTGGGTCAGAGGTGTCTAGAAGGGGGTGGTGGGCAAGTGAGCAGAGGGTAGCGTTTCATCCTAAATCCAAAGAAGCCAGAGTGGGAATGAGCCTCTAGGAGCCTCTTTGAATCATTTTCATAGTCATACCCTTACTTCCTCCTGCATCAATGTGTTTTCTTCTTGCCCTTCCCCCAACATGGACCCACCAGCACAGCCTAGCGATTAGAGTGCATGCCTCAGTGTGGGCACCGCCACGAGCTGTAGAACTTGGGGCAAGTTACTTAACATCTCTGGCCTTCATTTTCCTGGTCTGTAAAATGGGAATATAATAATAATAGTACCTCTGCCACAGGATTGCCGGGAAGTTTAAAGGAATTAGAACACTTAAAACATGTAGGATAGCACCTGACTCAAAGTGGGTTCTCAGTAAATATTAGCTATTATTATTGCATTGAAAAAGTCTCTTTCCTTGTCATGTCCAGCATGAGACAAAGGCGGCCTTTTGATTTATTTATCTTCCCATGCGCAGCTCCCCGCAGTGCCTGCCACCTGGAGGGCTCAGTAGATCTGTGCTGGATGGCTGGAGAGGAAGATAGCTGGCCAGTGGTTTAAGAGAGCCGAAAACTGGGCAGAGGGCAGCTGGAGTGTAAGGCTGGCACTGTCAGAGTGTTGTCTGGCACAAATGAGGTCACTTTGGGTTTCTCTGTTACAGTTGGCCTGTCATGAAGGCAGTTTGGCTCCCAGCCCGCTTCTACCCAGCTCTTCCTTCCCGCATGTCCCTTTGATGAGGCTGGCGCTGCTGTTCACTGTCCTTTGCCATGCTCATGCCCGCTTCGCAGCCTTTGACCACACTAGCTCTCTGTGTAGAATGTCTTTTGACTTCTTTTTTCCATCTAAATTCCATCATCTTGCAAGACCCAGATCAGACGTAGCTCCCCTCAGGAGCCTCAACAGCCCAGTGTGATCCCTTTCTTTCCTGAACTTCCCAGATAGATAAAAGTATTACTTCCTGCCACACCTTTGGCTCAGCTCTGCTAGCTTCAGCCTCAGCCTCAGAGGCAAGTTCTGTGTAAAGTGAACCAAGTCCACGACATCCCACATCTGGAGAACACCTGGAATCACTCAACTTTTGGTCCCAAGAAACCTCTCTTGGAGGCTCAGGGGAATTAAACCCTGAGGGGGCCAAGTGAAAACCACAGTGAGGTGCCACTTCCCACCCACTAGGGCAGCTAGAGTGGAAAAGTCCAATAACAACAGATGGCAATGTGGAGAAATTGGAACCCTCATATTCTACACGGGGGAGTGTCATGTCAAATGGTATAGCTGCTTTGGGAAGTAGTCTGGCATTTCCTCAAAGGGTTAGGCACACAGTTACCATTTGACCTGGCACTTCTAGTCCTGGGCATATAACCAAGAGAAATGAAAACTGAAGTGCACGCAACACCTTGTGTTATTTGTAATAGCCAAAAAGTGGAACCGCCCAAATGGACATGGACTGATGAATGACTGTGGTCTATCCAGACAATGGAATATTATTTTCAATAAAAAGAAATGAATTACTGATACCTGCTGATGGACCTTGAGTGAAAGAAGCCGTTAACAAAAGGCCACCCATCCTGGGATTCCATTTATATGGAATATCCAGAATAGGCAAATTCATAGAGACAGAAAGTAGCTCGGTGGTTGCCTAGGGCTGGGGGAGAGGAAAGGTGTTGGGGGGGGGAGGGGGAAGAATGCTAATGAGTACAGGATTTATTTTTGGAGTGATGAAAATGTTTTAAGATTGGTTGTGGTGAAGGTTGCACAAATCTGTGCATGTACTGAAAACCTTTGCATTGTGTACTTTCAGTGAGTGAGTTGTTTGATATGTGAATTATAATAATGGGGCTCAATTAAGCTGTTATAAAAACAGATAAGTGAAGAAAAAACCTTACAGAGGCATCTTCACCAGTGCAACATGAGTGCAGGTGAATACAATGCCCTGTCCTCCCATCCTTGAAATGGACAGTTCTGGGGAGGCATTCTGGATGTTTCTTGAAGGTTCTGCCTCCAGAACTCCTCTTCTGTATAGTAATGGTTTGGATAATGTTCCTTTTTATTGTCATTATCTCCCTCACTATCTCACTCTTCCTGCTTTCTTGGAATCACATTGCAAATAAAATACCTATACCGCAGGATGTTATTTCAGGCTGTGCCTTTGGGATCACCCAAATCTGAGTCAGCATGCAGTTCAGACATAAAGATATTAAACACTATATATATCTATATATATGCATATATGCATGTATATGTATATGCACATATATTTCTCTCTCTCTTTTTTTTTAAGATCGATTTATTTACTTGGTGGGGGGAGAGAGCATGTGGTGGGGAGGGGCAGAGAGAGGGGAGAGATTCCCTTTTCTAGTTCAACCAAATTGTTACCTCTTGTGGAAACAGGCCATGACTTAAAGTTCGTTAGTGTTTTTTAAACCCTACAGCAAGGGAGGGGACCAGTGCTTAGCAGCCATTATATACCAGGCACTTTACATACATATTCTCATATACTCTCAAAAGAACTCTGTGAGGCTCTTACTATGATTCCATTTTGCCAAAGAGACCTTGGCTCAGCTCAGAAAGATTGAATTCCCAAGGCTTACTGAGGACACACAGCCAGGAAGTTTGCCGAGTTTACCGGAGACACACAGTCTGGTAAGTGTAAGGATATTTATTTAGGTATATTTGAACCTCAGTGGCATATAGTAGATTAAAAGTAATACTGGATGGTAGACTGTAGCCAAATTGGTAGCTTTTATTCCAGGAACCAAATCATATAATTTTAATATAAAATGTTTGATGGATTAATGCATTTCTAGAAAGCAGTAGAGGTATGCTGGTAAATATTTAGCAACTGGCACTCTGGGAGAAAAAGCGGGTTTTTAGTGGTTGTCAGTTTCTGTAGTGTCAGTATCACCCCTGCCACAGTCAACACCAAGCTGTCAGTGTGGAGTTAGGAAAAGATACTGTCTCATACACCAGTATATATTGTATTCTTCCTTATAGATACAATAGACAGAAGTAACCCCAACAGCACAGACGGTAATAAAATGCAGAAACATGGCTAGGAAGTAATAAGGTTAAGTATTTGTTGCCTTTTGTTTTAATACCATTTATTTAATTGTAAATATATATAATTTAATTTTTAGTAATGGTCATGTTTAGCAGCGGGCTTGCAGAATCGCTGGAAATCCACCAGCTTTCAAGGGCCAGCATGAGCTGCCTCCCCATGCTTCTGGACTGTGGCTTGGAAGGGAAATTAAAAGGAATTTTACTAATGAATTTATCTTCAAAATTTGTCTCGGAAGGCAGGAGGTGAATCACTTGCCATTGTTGGATTACTCCCTGAAGCTAAAAACGCAAAATAAATAGTAGTTAAGAAGGAATGTTTTTGATGCAATACTGCCCCATGGGACTTGCCTATTATTACTTATCCAATTGAACACTGTCCAATACAGTGGGCCAGAGCCACATGTTGGCTCTTTGAACACTTGAAATGGGACTAATGAATTTAAATGTAAATTTAAGTAGCTGCAGGTGGTTACTGGCTGCCGCGTGGAACAGCACAGCTTATACTTTGGTAAATAATTTTTAGTGGGGCTTTATTGTGAAATCACGTGCCCACTCTTAGCTTGCATCACCCCACTCTGACTTAGCCTGTCTCCTCTTATTGCTTTCTACTCTTAACTTGGGTCCTGTCCCCAGCTCCACTGGTCTCTTTTTTTCCATCCCTAACACATATGCTCAGCTGATTCGCATATCTGGCCTTTGGGCACTATGTTCTTTGGTCCCTGGACGTGCCTCTCAAGGGTTATAAGTACCTGACTTTGGACTCCTCTTCTTTTCAGTTTCCCCTTCAGACTGAAGTTGATTTGTGTGGGGGGCGCCTCAGAGGGTGCCATGGTACCCGAATTTGACAATTGTCACATGGGCTTCTTTTTTTTTTTTAAAGATTTTATTTATTTATTTGAGAGAGAGACAGTGAGAGAGAACATGAGCGAGGAGAAGGTCAGAGGGAGAAGCAGACAACCCATGGAGCTGGGAGCCCGATGTGGGACTCAATCCCGGGACTCCAGGATCATGACCTGAGCCGAAGGCAGTCATCCAACCAACTGAGCCACCCAGGCGCCCGTCACATGGGCTTCTAAGCAGAGGCTCTAGGGAAATCAGCTTTCCATGGATCCACCGCAGCACTCTGTATGGCTAACGAGGTACTTCTCCATCAAGACTCTGACCTCAGCAGCCAGACAGAGTGGGACGTTGCCTGTCACGGACAACTGGCTTTGCTCTGTCCAGTTCATGTTCTAGGACCCCAGTAAGTAAGACACAAGCCCAAGAGGTAGGCAGTCAAAGGGTTGGGTATGGGGAGTCTGGTGGCTACTAGTGGGTGCCGCTCCAGAGGTGGTCCTAAACTTCCTCACATCATTCAGATATTTCTGGTACTTTTGTCCGTTTGTGGCCGGTAGGTCTTTGGAGTGGTGTCTGAGCTAGATGCCAGTCGATGCCTTAATAACCCATGTACATTCTGCTGATTAAGAGTCCCATTATGACTTTGAAATTCTCTCTATAAAAAGTTCTAATTGGATTAGAAATCCACCTATCTTATCGTAAGATGTTTAAATATTGCATTTCACAATAAAGAAAATAAGTAACTAGTAGTCTTTAAACATAGTTCCAACTGTTGTACACTTTTCACGGTTGTAAAAATAGTTTTTAAGTTCTTTAAACTCTGTCCCATATTTGTGCAATGTTCCTCACTGATGATAACTTGCAAGAATTCGAAGACCTCATCCTCAAAAAGTTGGCATTTTGGCCATCATTGTTGCAACTTTGTATAAACAACATATTCTTTCAAGTAAGCTCAAGCTTTCATTTAAAAACCTCAAAAAGATTTATTTGGAATTCATGCAAATTCATATTTAATATATTCCCTAATTATTGCCTTTTATTCTTATTATAATTGTATAAGGTGAAGAAGTAATAATCTTTTCCCACTAAGTATTTTATAAATGGTTCCCTCTCTCTATCTGTTCTAGTTTAGCCCTGCATGCCAAGTCAGTATTTCTTTCTCTGTGTGCTGTGACTTGAAAAAGTTTGGGCAGTCATGCTCGGATTATCTTTCTCCCTTCCACGCTGCCTCTCTAAATCTGCCTCTGTTTGAGACTCATGCCCTCCCTCCTTCTGTACACTCGGGAGCCAGAAGCTTGGTTTCTGCCTCGCGGTGATAGGAAGCTCCTTGTATAGCTCTCTCATTGTTTTCTACATTCATATCTTTTCTTCCGAACGATGTTGTACATTCTTTAAATGTCGTATCTATGGATACTTTTGGGTAATTCAGGTCCTTCAAAACTCTTGACCACAATTACAAGATCCAAACTAATTCACCTAAAATGAAGAAGTGGAGTTTAGGGGTGCCTGGGTGGCTCAGTTGGTTAACCGTCTGCCTTTGGTTCAGTCATGATCCCAGGGATTGAACCCTGTGTCGGGCTCTCTGCTTGGCGGAGAGCCTTCTCCCTCTCCTTCTGCCTCCTGCTCCCCCTGCTTGTGCTGTCTCTGTCAAATAAATAAAATCTTTAAAGAAAAAAAAAGTGGAGTTTGTCTTCTATTTCCGTTAAAGTGCTTATCTGTGTGTCTATCTGGTCACCTACCAGCACATTTTGGCTTTTCTTGTCTGCCTTGAGCGCTTGCTTGAATTTCCACCTATTCTGCCTGGGGCACTTACTTGCCTTGGGGAAGATTAGGATTATTACACAGATATGCAAAAAGAAAGAACGAATCAATGTTAAGTGTTTGATATCCAAAATAGGTTATTTCAGTCCAGAGCAAGACTACTGAAAACCAGACTTTGAACTAGAGGAAGTGTTTTCAGAATTTCTTAAGCTCCTTTTAATGTGTCAAACGCTGGGAGGTTTGAACGTTAGGCTTTTCTGTAAGCCAAGGCTGTGATGGGTGTGGGAGGTAGGAGACTCTGGTGCCTTTCGGTCCTGAGGATGTTGAATGAAGAGGCAGAGGTAGAGGAACTCAGCACCAGGCCCTTGAGTCCTGACTTCCCTCCTTGGATCAGTACCCCGGGATGTGGGGCTAGTTCTACATGGGATGAAGGGCTGCTAAAAGCCGAGGAGGTTTATTATACCCCATCCCCCACTTATTGGTCTTTTGGAAAAGAAGGAAAAATAAGATTGCATTCACAGGTTTCAAGTGAACATGAATTTTGGGAGGATACTATTCGATCTACTACAGAGGCAGAAGAAAAAAATAAAACACTGAACATTCACCCCAAAGAGACTGACCTAACTGAAAGATGAGGCAGAGATGCCACGAACTGGCGAGTTTAAATTGCCCTCCCGGACCCTGACCGCTCCCCAGAGGGATGGGTGACCCGGGGTGGGGGGGTTACGTGGTTATGGAAAACGAACAAGTTCCATTTTCCTATTCATATCTGAGTAATGTGGAGATTAAAATCGCCACATCGCTATATCTGGCCAGCCACTGCTCCAAAGGGGAATAAAAGAAACAGACACTACCAAATCACTACAATCAAGGTAGATGATCACAAGCGAAAATAGTGCAGTTTGTGGGAGCCCAGGATGGAGGAGGAAGGGAAGAAAATGATTATACTAGAAACCTAGGTTTAAGAGGAACAATTACAATTCATCAAAAAGTACTGCTTCTAGCCCTGAGTTTCTTGGCAACCAAGAAAAGAAAAGAAAGATGAAAGATTACTGGACCTTATTATTTAGTACAAGGAAGCATACCATAATGCCACAAGATTAAAAAAAAATATTTTTAAAATACTGGATCTGAGAGGGCCCTGTCAAAAAGGGCATTTATAGAGGGAACAGACTATCATGAAATGTGATTTAATAGAAATGTTACAGGAAATTCAAGGACACTTTTCTTATGACATTTCTTATATCTATCCTTAATATAGCTAATTTAAAAAAAAAGATTTTATTCATTTATTTGACAGAGAGAGAGGGATCACAAGTAGGCAGAGAGGCAGGCAGAGAGAGGGGGAAGCAGGCTCCCTGCTGAGCCGAGAGCCTGATGTGGCGCTCGATCCCAGGACCCTGAGATCATGACCTGAGCCCAAGGCAGAGGCTTAACCTACTGAGCCACCCAGGTGCCCCAATATAGCTAATTTTAAGCTAAGATTATAATATCAATTTGAAGTTCCCAAAGTTTTTGTGTGAAAAGTAAAATAATACATTCTGAGTATATAACTTTCTGGGAAAAAACTTTGAGAACCTAGGCATTGCATTGTCCCATATGGTAGCCACTAGCCACGTAAGTTTACTTAATTATAAATTTGAATTAATTAACATAAAATGAAAATAAAAATCCAATTCCTCTCTTATACTCATCATATATTGAAGTCTCAGTGGCCACATGAAGTTAGTGGTTACTCTTTTAAACTGTGCAGAGAAATTTCCATCATTACAGAAACTTCTATTGGACAGAGCCTAGAGGAATATATGGAGGTATCTTTTGGGTAAGAATTGTTTTGCAAACAATTCCATACTGAGATTGTTTGTGAGAATACAAAGTTTTAGATAAACTCGGGAAATATAGTAAAGGATTTTAAAGATAAATTTAAGGTTTTAATATTTATTTTAAATGTGACACTAAATGAATATACTAAATAAAAATGAAATAGAATGTTTAAATAAGATATTTCCCTTACCTAATACCATACAGAAAAATTAACTCAAAGTGGATCAGAGACAAAAAAAAAAAAAAAAAAATCAAAGATCTAAATGTTAGACCTAAGACTATAAAATTTTTAGAAGAAAACATAGGGCAAAATCCTCATGGCCCTGGATTTGACAGATTCTTTTTGATGTGACAGCAAAAGCACAGATAACAAAAGAAAAGAACAGGCCAATTGGTCTTTATTAAAATTAAAAGCTTTTGTGCAGCAAAGGACATTATCAACAGAGTAAAAAGTCAACCCACAGAATGGGAGAAAATATTTGCAAATCATATATCTGACAAGATATTAATATCCAGCATATATAAAGAACTCCTGAATCAACAACAAGAAAATAATTCAATTCAAAATGGGCCAGGGACTTGAATAGACTTTTTTTGGGGGCGGGGGGGGAGAATGCAAGTAGGGGGTGGCAGGAGGGGCAGAGAGACTCTTCAGCTGGCTCCACGCCCAGTGTGGAGCCCAATGTGGGACTGGATTTCATGACCCTGAGATCATGACCTGAGCCAACATCAAGAATCAGATGCTTAATGGACTGAGCCCCGCAGGCACCCCTCTGTGGGTTTAAACCCAAATATAGAGTCATGTTCCTACCACCACACGGGAATGTGGAATAGATCTGTCACCCTTCAAACTCCCGTGTACTATACCTTTACTGTTCACACCCTTCCCCTCCCCCAGCTCTTTCAACTATTGATTTGTCCTCCATCACTGCCGTTTTGTCTTTTCCAGAATGTTAAGGGAATAGAATCATGTAGTAGATCACATTTTGAGACTGACTTCTTTTACCTAGCATAATGCCTTTGAGATTCATTCAAGTTGTTGCATGTTATCAATAGTCTGTTCCTTTTTTTTTTTTTTTAAAGATTTTATTTATTTATTTGACAGAGAGAGATATCACAAGTAGGCAGAGAGGCAGGCAGAGAGAGAGAGAGAGAAGGAAGAAGGCTTTCCACGGAGCAGAGAGCCTGATGCGGGGCTCGATCCCAGGACCCTGGGATCATGACCTGAGCTGAAGGCAGAGGCTTTAACCCACTGAGCCACCCAGGTGCCCCTATAGTCTGTTCCTTTTAATTGCTGAATAGCATTCCCTTGTATGGATATACCACAATTTAAAAAATCAATTTACGAGGTTAAAGACATTTGTTTCCAGTTTTTGGCAAATATGAATAGAATTGCCATAAATATCCACATATAGGTTGTTCCATTTTCTAAGATAAATACCCAGGGATGGGATTACTGGGTCATATGATGAGTGCGAGTAAACCATTTCCCACAGGGGTATGTTATTTCATGTTCCCACTGGAGGAGTGTCATTTGCTTCACATCGCATCAGGACTTGGCGTGTTATAAATATTTTTTAAGCACCTGGCCTAGTGCAAGGTAGTAGAGATAGAAAGGCAAGACATAATTCCTGCTTTTGAGGTATTTGTGACCAAGTTTATTAAAAGCCTACAGCAATCATGCATCAGATTGCATGTCTCCCCCCCCACCTCCTGCAATACTGAGTTGTTCTCTTCAAGCAAATGTAGTTTGTTGTTGTCTTTTTTTTTTTTTTTTTAAGTGTTGTCTTGATTGTGATGACATACCAACCGTGACTTTATAGTGGGCACAAACTATGTATTATCAATTTCAGAGATATTTTTGTTTTGGGGCCTCTGGATGGCTTGGTCTATTAAGCATCTGACTCTTGATCTCAGCTCAGGTCTTGATCTCAGGGTCATGAGTTCAAGCTCTGAGTTACTTAACCGCCCCCCTCCCCCTGGCCTTTGGAAAGCTCATTCATTTTTTCCTGTCAGAATGGTTCTGTTATGAGAAGACTGACCCTCAATTTAGAATTTATTTCAAGATTAGTAGACATGAGTAAATATAAGAATAAACCACTCCTTTCTTATGAGGGTAAACAGCTTGTAATCAGCAGTTGATTTGATAAGTATCATTAAGTTTGTCTTATCTATTCAGTAGGGTGTTCAGAAAAGAATAAAAAACAGACAATAGTTCAGAATGTACTTTGTCAAAATTGCTAAATTCTTTGACGTTTCTCAGAAGATTGGGCCCAAATCACTGGGTCCACTAGTGCTCAAACTTACTGCTTTCTTGGGTTGAGTATCTCTTTCTTCCCAAGTGTTTTCTTCCAGCGTGTAGACCTTTATAAACGCTGGCTGGCTTTTTTTTTCGTAGATGGCGTGGATTTCCTTCTTGGATGGGGTCAGGTAAGGTGCCTCTTTTCACTACCAGGGTAAACTCAGGCACTACTCAGGGTAAACTCTTATCTCCTGACAGCTCTGGCCGTAAACAGTGGCCATAAATGGCTGATTGTAAACGGATGGTCACCAGCCAGAGACCAGGTTCTTTGTTTCATCTCTTCCAATTTCTGGAGGCTTCTTGCACAACACGTGGTTTATACCAAGAGCTTTCCTTCCAAAAATAGTAATTTTTTGTAGTATTAATGCGGCTGTTCAGATTTAGGTATTGGGAAAGGTTTTCTGATTCTCTGAATCTCTTCTCAAGCCAAAACTAAACTCGAGAGACAGCCTGGAGTAAACACCCGTTCCTTCTTTCAGATTGACTGCAAGGCTCGGGCGGGACCTTTGGAGAATGGTACACCGTCAGCGGTGGGGCTGAGCTGTGTCCCACACACTCTTCTGCCATTGGGAATGGGGTGGCCCTCACCATCCTTAGGAATTCCTATTTGATTAGGCGAGTGGTTCTCAAAGAACCAGCATCAGTGCCACCCTATCTGTGAACTGATCAGAAATGCAAATTCTCTGGCCGCTTCCCAACCAGCTAAATTGGAACATCTGGGAGTAAGGCCCAGGGAAAGTTCAACAAGCTCTCCAGGTGATTCTTCTGCATATCGATGTTTGATAATGACTAGTTTGGAGGTATCCGGTTTCTAGAGACAAAATTGGCCTCTTAGAAAGTTGTAACTTGGGTGTTGGCATTATTTCCATGGGAAAACAGTGTTTAAAAAGATAGGTCCTAAAAAAAAAAAAAAAAAAAAGATAGGTCCTAAAGGCAACAGTCTTAAATTTTAATCCTAGATCTACAGCTTAACAGCTGTGTGAATGTAGGCTTGGTATTTATTCTCTCTAAGCCTCAGTTTTTTTGTTTAAATCTCTGAAATAGGGAGAGTGAATATACGCTTTCAGACCGCAAACTCAGGCTCACCGAGAATAACTTTTCTTTTTTGGAAAACCAGTCTTTAGGCTCTCTTGAGACTGTGTTCTACCAGATGAAAAAGAAGTTCATCATATTCTTTAATACGGACTAATAATTATTCAAGAAAGGAAATTTAGTCGTAGTACATTACTTGGCCATGCAGTGGAACAGGGTTTCTGACATCAAAATAGTTTACGTTTAAAAAAAAAAAATGCTGATTTAACTAAAACCTACAGGATAAATGATTTGGGGAGGTTGGGGGATGGGAAAGTGGAGAGCTACCTGTTTATCTACCCTAACAGGACGTTAACGGAAAAAAACCCAATATTGGGAAGTCATTATACAGCAGCACACAGTTTGGTAATAAAATCACTGTAAAAATAAGCTTCAGGAGTAGCAAGCTGTGACTCACGATTTGGGCCACGGAAGGGCGGAAGGGAGTGCGGCAGAGGACTGCGCATTTTTGTTACAATTCTTTTCAGTCAAAATGAAAAATTACGGCTTTTCTCTCCAATTATTTTCTTGGAGTTCCAAAAGTATACTTGGAAACTGAGGCTCACTTTTTCTTTTGATTTTTCTTTGGAGCACCTTTCCGCGGAGGGGAGGGGGGTGAGCGTAGGACGTGCTCCCGCCGCTAGAGGGCGATGGATGGAGGAAGGAGCCCAGGCGGCTGTTTGAACGGGTTCTACCACGTGGGGCTAGAGCCGTGTCCCCTTCGCAGGTCGTGGCTGTGGACGTTGCAGGAGAGAATGCATGTAAAGTGCGGGGCGCGGTTCCTGGCGTGTTGTAAAGATCCCATAGCTGTTGATAACTAGTCATGATGTTAATGTCATGATATATCACACCGAGTGCCTATCTACAAGGAGGCTAGATTCTGCTTGACCCTGCCGGTTGACAGAGCGATTGTTTCTTTTTTTGTCAGAGGTCTGGACATCTTGATCCGATGTCTGCAGTGGTTTTAATCCCTGCTGTTAGATACTGTAATAGAGTCTGACTGGAGACTCACCAAGGATAGCAATCAACTTTCTTTTCTCCCTCCCTCTCTTCCTTTTTTCTTTCTTTCTTTCAAGATTTTATTTATTTGTTTGACAGAGTGAGAACAAGAGCGAGAGCATGTGCACAAACGGGAGAAATCCCTGCCAGCCAGAGAGCTTGAGGTGGGACTTGATCCCATGACCCTAGGACCATGACGGGAGGCTTAACTGACTGAGCCACGCAGGTGTCCCACAATCAGCTTTCTTTCTTTCTTTTTTCTTTTCTTTCTTTCTTTTTTTTTTTTTAAGATTTTATTTATTTATTTGACACAGAGAGAAAGAGATCACAAGTAGGCAGAGAGGCAGGCAGAGAGAGAGCAGAAGTAGCCTCCCTGCTGAGCAGAGAGCCTGATGCGGGGCTCCATCCAAACACCCTGAGATTATGACCTGAGCCGGAGGCAGAGGCTTAACCCACTGAGCTACCCAAGCACCCCCACAATCAACTTTCTTTCTAGGTCCCTGGATCATTCATTCTTTCAGGTGTGTGTGGCCGAGAAAGCAGGCCTCAAAGGATTCTGAGACACTCAGAAGATTAGAAATGCTATCCTGTATGAACTCCGCCGCAGAAAGATCCTGTTGGATTTCCTAAAGCGGTGGTGTGCTCAGGGTTCCTTCCTGCTCTTCCTCCTCCAGCCCTTGCTAACATTGCATCAGTCACCCTACTTGGTTTCCAACTCCCTTGGGTAGAGCTATGTGGACAAACTAGCTCTCTCTCTAGTCCTGGCTTGAAAGATAATAGTCAGTTCTTTTAGCCATTTGATATGCTGAAATGTTCTAAATACTTTGGGAATACAAACTACCTATCGAATCATGTGTAAGATGCTTCCTTAACTTCTCTTTGCCCGGGGAAGCTGTAGACCCCTCAACCAGTACAACAGAGCATTTCTTAAATAAAATATGGATCAACTCAAGAACCAAGATGTCCCCAGACAGATGTGAGATCCCAGGTCCTGGTGTGATGTTTTATAAAACATCACAAGCCTAGTCCCTCCTAATTCTTCTTTAATGCTGGGGAAGGTTGTCACTTTGCTGGCCCTATGGGACCTAAATGTCCCTGCGGCCTGATTTCCCCATCAACCCGGGAACCTCCTCACCCAGGGTCTTGCTCTCCAGGTGTGAAGAAGAAGCTCCCATGCCCTGCTTTCTTTCCAGCCTCTAGCAAACGACTTCTTCTGACGATGACAATTAAGCCTCAACCACAGAACATTTGGGAGAGTGTGTACACTAAGAACATTTTTCTAGCACAAAGGCAGAAACGTCAGGCAGGATTGCATTAGTGCTGTGTTGACTGCTTTGCAAAACACCCATCACTCGTAAGGCTTGTTGTAGGAGAGATGTTTCCAGATGTCCCAGGACGGGGAGCAGCCTCAGACATGCTGCCGGAACCCAGCCTGGGAGCTGCTGGCAGCTTTGTGTCCTGGCTCTGTCCAGTCAGGCCTTGTGCTCTTCTTCTTTTTTTTTCCCCCCCACTGGCATCAGGGTTTTCTGGCTTTTGACTCTGTGAAGGAGGAGCTCATTCCATGTTTGAGAGCTACTAACATAAAACTGGGACATAAGCTTGAACGTATGCCCAGGAATAAACACGTGAAAGGGTAGAGAAACATGTTTCAAACTGGGAAGAAATCCTCTTTTCACAAATCTGTGCAGCTGATAAAAATAAAGCAACAGAAGCAGCAGAAAATATGAGAGTGAAAACCCAGAAAATGGGGCCCAATAGAAAATGTTCCACATGCCAAAAGTTTTAGACAGTTTGGGACATGTTCTGATACTGTTTCTCTTGCCCTGTTCTGTTTCCGAAAATGAGTGCTGTCCATTTTTTTGGGGGGGGGGGACATCATAGAAGACACTAAGTTCAGGAAATATAACTTTGTTATATATATTTCCTTCTAACCTTTAGGTTTCTCTTACTCATTACAAACTAGCCAAAATTAAAAGATGATATTTTAAATTCTGAGCTTGTAACTCCATTGGTTATGAATTTAAAAAGCACACGTAAAATCTAATAGTGAGTTGTAATGATAGTAAATGCTACTTTTATATTTAATATACTAAACATAATTACTTTTTTTTTTTAGCAAAACAAGTGATTAATATTCATCAGGCTAAATTTATAGGCAAAGAATAGGTATAATTCTAAACTAATAAAAGGACTTCCAATGTGTCAAATGTATCGAAAGGCTATAACCACGAGCTCAACAGAACCCAACTTAATATCTGGTTTCAAGAATTTGTGGCTTAGCTTGTTTGAATTTAGAAGTATTTCTTTCTTTCTTTCTTTCTTTCTTTTTTTTTTTTAAAGATTTTATTTATTTATTTGAGATAGGGAGTGTGAGAGAACAAGCACAAGCTGGGTGTGGGAGCAAAAGGAGAGGAAGAAGCAGGCTCCCCACTGAGCAGGAAGCCCAATGCAAGGCTCGATCCCAGGACCCTGGGATCATGACCTGAGCCGAAGGCAGATGCTCAACCGACTGAGCCACCCAGGTGCCCCGAATTGAGAAGTATTTCAGATCAAAAGAGTGGTATCAGGCATGAATGGGTGGTTAGGGCAGTCTATAAAATTCTATTTAGCTCATATTTTATGGTACCAACAGGAACACTGGTACTAATTACCACTTATGCCTTTTAAAAAAATTTTTTTTATTTATTTATTTGACAGACAGAGATCACAAGTAGGCAAAGAGGCAAGCAGAGAGAAAGGGGGAAGCAGGCTCCCTGCTGAGCAGAGAGCCCTATGCAGGCCTCGATCCCAGGACCCTGAGACCATGACCCAAGCCAAAGGCAGAGGCCCAACCCACTGAGCCACCCAGGCGCCCACTTATGACATTGTTTAATAAGCAAGTCTGACCTGAATTTTGACTAGGTTGCCCAAGACCACCATTTCTCTAGTTCTGGCAGAAGGGGGTGGAGTGTGGGGTATGCAGAGAGCACACCTCCAGCCCCCTTCGAGTTTGTAGAGAAGTAGCACCTCCAGAGATTCTAGGTTTGGAGCTCTTGCAAATAGGTCCTTCTCAAGAACCTGTAAAGGGTTGGAAAGGACTGGGGCTGGCGTGGGAGGTGGTGGAACTGGGGCTACAGGCCATGGGGTGTGGGGCTCAGGGGGGTCTGTTTCCCTTGGTATCTGCAGCAACTACCAAGATCCCTGAGGAAATAATTTAATCTCTTCAATGGACTATTTCTGGGAATTTTGATTTCTAATGAAGAGTAAAATATTGAGCATCTGAGCATTAAGCCAAAGCTAATCATAATGTGCTTGTTTTAAAAAAAAAAAAATGTAAAGTGTTCCTTGCTGTTTCACCAGGGCAAATTAGAACAAAATAAGGATGGTTATTTGGGAATTTGGGGCACTAGAGATAACCAACCCAGGCCATTCAGGATAGGAGGTTTGGTGTTTCAGAATTATTAGGGCTGTGTGACTTGACCCATGAAACAAAAAGATATATTTACCTGAAAGACCATGTCTGGTGCTGTTTTAGTATATCACAGAAACAAGAGTTTCAGGCACGTAGTTCTGATAAAATAGCACTAAATCTACGAAGGCTTTGAAAGGGAATTTAGAGTCAAACGTGTGTAGCCCTGGGTTTCCTGTGTTGTCAAGGTAACCAGAGCCTTCTTCTTCCCCCGTAACTTGAACCTGCCAAACCAACATGAGATACCTCACACGCTCGCTAATCAGCCACCTGCCACAGAGTTATACAGTTTTCTGTGGGGTCGAGTAGCCTAAAGGCCCCATTTTCTCCTCATCTTCTTTGCCTTCCAACCTCCTTCGGTTGGGCCTGCGTTTAGAGAGAACGCTCCGTAGTCGCTTTCGTGAAGTCGCAGAGCTGGACGAGGTCTTGAAGCTTTTAGGAAAAGGTACAACTATTCAAGACATTCACCTGGGCTACGTGCCAGGTGCCAATCCATACACCTACCCTCTGCCCTGAGAGGACTTCAGGAAAAAATATGGGAATGCTTACTTATTTGGCTTTCTCCCAATTGCTGTCCAAGTTGATGTCATGCAAGACCGGCCCACGTGGTTTTATACCTGAAAGTCCAGACTCCAGTTTTGCTTTGCGTCTCAGGAAAATTCAGATCGAAGCAAAGAAGAATGTTCATTCTGTGGACATATGGGTCCAGAGTTCCCAGCGTTCAGGGGCTCTGCCAGCTCCTGCCTGGGACGCGGGGCTGAAGACGAATGAGTCTCTGTGCTCAGGTTTCCAGACGACTGGAGGGTCTAAGACAAAAAACACAACCTTAAATAAAGGTGAGATATAATTAGCGTCATCAGGGAGCTCTGAGGACATGAAGAAAATGCTGCATGAGCTCCAAGGAAGATGAGACATTCATTGGATGCAGGTAGCCGAGAAGGCTTTGTTGAAGATGTGGTATTTGAAACAGGCTTTGACAGAATTTCTATAATGGGCTTTTTTCCAGGAGGAGCGTAAAAGGAGGACCCACAAAAATGGGCAAGTTCATTCATACAAACCGTGAAGTGTTTAGGCTCAGACTCCGGGCTGCCCGGGTTTCCATGCAGCTCTATTGCATTCTACTGTGTGTGACCTTGAGCAAGTCATGAACCTCTCTGGGCATCCGTCCTCCATCTACAAAGGGAGGGATAATGATGATTAAATCATTTAAAATGTATGAACTCTTGGATCTGTTCCTGATGTATAGTAAGCACTTTGAAAGTGTTAGCTATTGTTTTTGTTGTTAGGGGAGTGTACTAGGAGGTATAGTGCTTATGAGACCAGAGAGAGTTTTGGGTTCATTTTGTGGCCCCAAATATATCAGATTTTAGTTTTATTTAACTTGATCAGCAATGGGAGAGTCATTATCAGAGTTTATGTTTTTAATTTTAATTGTTTAAAATTAATTAAAGTTGGTAAGTAACAGCACCAGAACGACAGAACATCAGGAAGGAACAGCACTGTAAAATTCAGTTGTTAAGCATGTGGTGCAGTCTTTTTTGGTTATATTTCCAACCATAGCCCCAAAGTGCTAAGCATGTTAACTTTTCCTTTTGGTGACTGAGACTGTGAATTAAACTGATACAAAACACCTGTAGAAAGAATTACTGAATGCTAATCTTGTACAGGTGGAGAGAAAATCGATTCAGGGAGGAACAACTTCTATTTTCTCATATAAATAAAAACTATGGGGGCTATGAATGTCAAAGCCGGTGGCCTTGAACTCTTCTCTACTGTAAGGGGCTACAAGCCTGTGCAATATATCATTAAAAAAACAAGTCATTTATTTTCCATTTTGTAATGTGTTCTGGGAGATTTGACTGATGACCTATATTTCAGGAAACATGAATGATTTCCACATTTCAGATGAGATCGGTATGTCATAAATCAATACATGATGTAGTAAAACACTTTTTTCTGCCTTGACACAGCCTTGATCTCTAATTAGAGGTGAGAACAAGGTAAATATATATTTTTTTAACAGCGAGCAATCTGTAAGAATTTTATTGACCCAAAATGTTTTTATTTGCCACTCTCAGTTCATAGATGGTGGTTAATGTATTGCCTCGAATTGCTTAGGCTCCTTCCCATTCACTTTTTGGGAGAACATTTATTGAGTCCTAAGAACATTCGCGCTTCCGGTTCTTCTGACCGGAAGTCAGAAGTCAGAAGTTAGAAGTCCGTGACCTCTCCCGGGCCCTTCTTTGATCTCTGCAAGTCCGCTCCTTTCTCTCTGATCTGGAGGCCTGGGGTGCTGGTTGTATCTCCTGGCTAAGCCTGTTTTGACCTGTTCCAGAGGAAGTTAGCTGCTCCCTGTCACCTCCCTTCAGACAGATCAATGACTTTCAAGTGTTCTGAAACTAAGGGAGAATATTATGAGGGACTGGTCACTGAGGGGTCCCGTAGATGCCGCTGTCTTCTCTGGAACCACGAAGGATGCACTAGATAGATTTGTGATCCCTGTCTGCTGAGGTTATCTTGGGCTAGGACAAAACTGTGGGCTGGAGGAGAGAGAGGGGGATGATGAGCACGTCAATACTTAACTATGTAGGGGAGGAACGATATCTTTTTCCTTCTCCCTTTCTAGATTCTTAGCTGGGTCTCTGTAACAAAAGACCCATGAGTGAGAGAAAAGCACACAGATTCACTTAATGTCACTTTTACGTGACATGGGAGACTCTATAAGGAAATGAAGAGCCAAAGGATAGTTAAGTCTGTGTGTTTTCACCCTAGGTTGGAAGGAGAGTGGAAAGTTGTGGAAAAACATGATAGGACAGAGGAGATGAGCTACATGTAGTAAGCTGGAGACACTTGGCAAGGCCTGTATATTCAGAGTCTTCTGGGCATCCCTCCATCTTGGAGATAAGGTGTTCCCTTCCTCTGGTGTGTGGGGGGCCACCTTCAATGAAGGTCTTATGATCTGCTTCACGGGAAGGTCAGAGAGTCCTTTCTGCATCTGCCATTTCTCAAAACCCTTCAACTTAAAATATTCGATACGCTAGGGTGCCAGATTTTAGGGGTAATGTGTCCTGAAGTCCATTAATGAGAATGATTTGATTTATCTGAATCCAAGCAACCATGGCATTGGAAAGTCAAATCCACTCACCCCCATCAAGAGCTCTTTCTTTGTAACTCCAACCCTAAAAGGAGTATTTTCCCAGATTGTTTAGATTCTTTGCAAATACGTGCTTATGCCAGACGGATGTTAGGATGGAAGAGTCCTTCTTAAGTTATAAGTGGCGAAGGCTAAATGATCAAACACACTCTCAAACTTCTGAGCAGTGTGTCAGGAGTTCGAAGCAAGTTGAGACATGCAGGGGTGGTAGGAAGAAATGATGCTGTCCTTGCTGGAAAGAACGCTGTAGCCCAGGAGCTCAGAGGGGTGGTTTCTGGGGCCACAGAAATATCTGGATGGGAGAGTGTTTTATTGACACCCCAGTAGGTGACGTTTTTGTTTTGAAATAATTATAGACTCAAATGAGCTTGCAAAAATAGTACGTAGAGTTTGCATGCTCCCTGTCCAGTTTATTCCAACGGTGACATCTTATATCCCTGTAGTACAGTATCTAGGAAATAGATGAGGTAGGTGACACGCCTTTCTCCATTTTTAAAATTGTGGCAAAATACACATGAAATTTACCATCTTGACTATGTTGAAGGGCACACTTCAGGTACATTTCAGACTGCTGTACAACCACGGAACTGCAGAACTCTTGCGTTTTGCCCAACTGTGACTCTGCGACTCTGTGCCCATTAAACACTAACTCCCCATTTCCCCTCCACTAGACCGTGGCATCCAGCATCTACTTCCTGCCTCTGAAGTTGACTGCTCTGGCTACCTCCCGTGACTGGACTCATGCAGTACGTATTGGTCTTTTTGGGACTGGTTCGTTGCACTTAGCATAATATCCTTAAATTTCATCCATGTTATAGCAGGTGCCAGAATTTCCCCCTTTCTGAGGCTCAATATTATCCCACTGTACGCGTGTGCCACAGTTTGTTTCTCCATTCATCCATCAACGCTTGGGTGGCTTCTTTCTTTTAGCTGTTGTGAATAATGTTGCCAGGAACATGCCTGTACAAATACCTCATCTAAAATTTCAGCTTCTGTACCAAATTTTCTGCTCTCCTTACAGACCCAACTCTTCAAATACTTTTTTGGGGGTACCCCAGAGATCCCTTGCTCTCTGGGGTTCCTCCTTCCATACCACACCAGTTGGCCCTTTTGTTCTTGATAGCTCTTCTTCTTCTTATGGTTGATCCTTACTCTTCAGAGCCTTCTCTACTCGATCTACACATTCTCTCTGGAAGGTCTTTTCTAGTCTCAATGCTATAGCGATTCCTAAGTTCTGGTGAATCTCAAATTTTTCTCCAATCCAGACTCCTTCCTCGAACTCCAGATTTAAATACTCCACTGCCGGCTCACCATTGCATGGATCAAATAAGCACCTCAAACTTAATTTGTCTGAAATAGAATCACTGACTTTCTCACCCTAACCTTTTGGCCCCCCGGTTTTATCTTCTTTGGCGAATGGCACCACAGTTCACACAGTTGCTCAGGCCTAAAATCTAGGAGTTGTTTTCATTCCTGTTTTTCCTTCATATCCCACTTTGCTCACCTTCAGTTGATCAGTGAGAACTGTTGGCTCCATCTTCAAAATGTTCTCCAAATATGGCCACTTTTCCCTTTATCTACCCCAGCATTCCAGTCTGAGCCATAGTCATCTCCCCTTCATATAAGGACAACAGTGATTATTAAAACTATGAGTCAAGCTCAAGTCACCCTCCTGAACAAAAACCCTTTAGAGGCATCCTTGAACACAACATCAAATCCAAGTGCAGCCATGCAGGTCAGAGACCCACTAACCTGGCTGCTTCTTTGCTCTCTGAACCCTATTTCCTACCATTCTTCTCCATGTCTGCCCTTGCTGGTCACACCCACTGCTTTCTGTTCCTTGGACTTGACAAATTCATTTTGCCTCAAGACTTTTACTTTCTCTCAGAGAAGGCTTTCTCCAGACCCTGGATAGCTTGCTCATTTGCATCATGGAACTCACTGCATCTATGTTCTGTCCCAACTCCTCTCATATCCCTCCCCCACCATGATCCTTCATTGCTCTTTTTATTTATTTTTTTTTACAAGGTTTTACTTAAATTCCTGTTACCGTTACATGCAGTGTTATATGAGTTGCAGGTGTACAATATAGTGATTCAGCACTTCCGTACATCACCCAGTGGTCATCACGACAAGTGCGCTCCATAATCCCCATCACCTGTTCCCCCCCCTCCGCCTCCCCTCTTAGCCTCTTTTGTTGTTCTTTACAGCAAATACCTCTGTAATAAATAATATATTTTATTATTCGTTTATGTGCCTGTCTTCTCCACTAGAATATACAGTCTAGGAAGGCGCCTCTTCTGTCTTTCTTGCTCATTTCTGCTTCCACTCAGATGTGGCAACTGCAGAGCAAGTTCTCAGTAAAAAACGAAGGAATGAGTGAAACTGTGTCTTTATGCCTTGAGCAGTGCATTACCATGAACCAACTGATTGCCCTTTGTTCAATGGATCCCGCTTCCTTTGGGCAGAAAACACACAAAAAAGCCGAATTTTAGTACTTTCACTTTGTGTGAGTAAGCAGAAATCAGCTTGCGTGGAGGTTGCCTTAGGCTCTTAACACTAGCGACTGTTGGTTTCCAGTTTGCAGATAACCTTAAGTTCAAAATTCAAATGGTGTTGAAGTGGCCTCTCTCATTCCAAGAGGGGATAGAAGGGGGTCTAAGAAAGAAAGTGAGATTGTTGACACACTCAGCCTTGAAACCACCACTCTCTTCACCGTAATTTAAGTTTTAATAAACCATGTCAAAAGCTCAGAAGCACAACATGGAAAGGAAACCAATGTTTTTCTTTCCCCCTTTTTTTCTCTTTTTATTTTTCTAAAGTGAGCAGTTACTGGATCTCAGGTAATGTGCTTTCATAGGCACGCTCGGTTCATTTTTATGTTCTAGAAAGGGTGGTATTCCTCCTTGTCGAGACCAGGAAATCGAGAATTCCAGAATGATGGGCTTGCCACAGGTCACAGTTCAAGGCAGACCAGGTTTAGGAGTGGTCTGACTCATTCTGAAACCTGGTGTTCTTTCTGTGTCCTCACAGTGCCTCCCATGGGGGAAACTAGGGCGAGAATCTCATAGGTATATCTGAATTATTTTTATGGGCTATCAAAATTCCAATTTAAAAATGAAATTGAATGTTTGCATCTAAAAATGCCACAGCGGGGATCTCTAACCCAAGAGATGGAATTAGCTGATGAGCCATGAACTGGAGAAAGAAAAGTGGATTCATTTTGAAAAACATTGTCTGCGACTGCGTTTGCGAGGAGGCCATCCCAGGCAGAACACTGTGCTGTATAACGTGGGTTCGAAGGAAAAGGGAAGGTTCCTGCTCCGAACAATTTCTGATCATGTCAGGCCTCCGCACGAGGTTCAGGATGTGCCTGTTAGGTTGACCCCCCCGCCGGGCTCTGTGCTGGCTCGTATCGCCCCCATTTTATACATGAAGGTACATGACACGTTCAAGGTTACCAGCTGGTGCATTACGGAGATGTGACTGAAAGCCTGGCCCATCTGCTCCTGTCTACACCTTATCCATTTGGATAGATCCCCTCCGAAAGACTTGAGAGACAAAGACTAGAAATGAAACAACTGGGAGTAAAACCATGTAAAACAACACCGCTTACTCTCTAGCAGTAATATGAGAGCCGAGAGGGTTCCAGTCAATGGTGAAATCAGGTGTGGTTAACGCCACAGGAGACAGTTGTCAAGAGTAGTATGTTTTTCTTAAACGTTCTGTAGTTTAGAGAAAATATTAATTCATTTTGGTCTTTTTTTTTTTTTTTTAACATTATCCCCCATTGGTGAAACTAGATTATGATATGGGATGGTCTAAGTCAAGGTAGATTAGGTTGTGTTGTGGTAACCATCAGTCCCAAATCTCAGTGTTCTAAAGCAACAAGAATTTTTTTCTCCTTGCATTGAAGGGGGGCTTGGGTCTCCCTGGGTTGGTGGGGGGCTATGCTTCATGTTGTCACCGTTCCCACTCTGCAGGCAGACTATGACAGAGGGAAAAGAGAGCTCTGGAGGGTCTCAGGCCTCACTTCCATGGGCCATTACAAGACACTGTGTCCCACCAGACACAAGGGTTGTAGAATGTGCAGGCAGCTAGAAATATTCCATGAGCTAAGCCAAACTCTACCACAGGCTTCAAGTTAAAGGAAAAGTCTCATTTTTAAAAAAAGATTTTATTTATTTATCTAAAAAAGAGAGAGAATGAGTGGGTGGAGGGGCAGGAGGGGAGAAGCAGGCTTCCCACTGAGCAAGGAGCCCAATGTGGGGCTCGATCCTAGGACTCCAGGATCATGACCTGAGCTGAAGGCAGATGCTTAACTGACTGAGACCCCCACACGTCCCTGGGGGAAAAGTTTCATGGTGTGAAATTACTGTGTATCTTGCATAAAAATATTTAGTATGATTATGTTTCAGAAATTATACTCATGGGAAATAGGATAAGATTCAGGTTAAATGCGTGATGACTATATTTACTTTTTAAAAATTACTTTGCTTCACATTGATCACTTAGAAGTGGTTTTTAAAAATCATTTTGCTTTTTCTTAGATTCTAATCTTAAAAACTGTACCAGCCTCAAAACAAAACAAGACAAAACTGTACCAACCTCTATACCTGTGTGTAGAGAGTAATCCACTTGGAAGGCAGGTTTGAGAATCAGCAAGATGGTGTCTGATTGTCTTTCGCCAATTCAAAGGAACATTCATTAAAAATTTAGGATTATTAGTGTTAACTTCAAGGAAGCAGAATAAAACAGAATAACCATTCCACATGAGAATGCTATCATTTTCCTCTTTCCTAACTCCTGTTCTCAGAATCTGAACATTCCAGAACCACCTTTAAAAAATTTAAATGTCTAGGGATGCCTGGGTGGCTCAGTTTGTTAAGCGGTTGCTTTCGGTTCAGGTCATGATCCTAGGGTCCTGGGGTCGAGTCCCACATCTGGCTCCCCGCTCGGCGGAGAGCTTGCTTCTTCTCCCTCCCGCTCTGCCTGCTGCTCTCCCTGCTTTGTACTCTCCCTCTCTGTTAAATGAATAAATAAAACCTAAAAAAATTCTAAAAAAACCAAAAACAAAAAATTCAAATATCTAAGAATCAGTGCTTATCCCAAGATTGTGCCCCTTAACATGCGCATTTTTACCATCTTTCTTTCTCAAGGGGTCCTGGTAAACAGGGTGCCTCCGAATGATCTTACTGATACCTGAGTATCATTCGATGTTTCTTGATGAGATAAAATGTACTTTGCAAAACCCTATAGCTTTTCTCTGACCTGGGGGAGATGGTTTATAGCCAGAGAGGGTGGGAAGTCAAACACTTGCGAGAGAAAGGTTTCCTTAGGCCTGGAGACCACTTCCGGTGATCACGAGGAAAATCAACATTTCCATATAAAATTAATGTTCATTGCCTTTAAATTAGAAATGTGCCATATGACATTTTTTTTTTTTTAAAGGAGAGACTATATAATTAAATAATGATCTAATGCTAAAACTCCTGAAAGTTTGGGCGTTCTTTCAATAGACAGACAATAGCCCTGAAATAAGGAATTTGCTGAATGGAGGTAGGAAGGAAGATCTGAAAAGGTCTCTAGGAGAGGGAGAGTACATTGAGATGAAGAAGCCATCCCATAAGTAGGTTTTTAAGTTCACAGATCAGAATATTTCCAATAGGAAAAAAAAATTACACTTAAACCTAGCCATCTAGCAAAAAGCAAAAAATTATTAGTGATTTGAGATTTCAGCTGTTTTGTAGAGCAAAGTATTAAGAATTAAATTGGATGAAATCTTATCTGTGAGATTCGGGGCTGGGGGAGGTGGGAGAAATGCATATTTTAAGAAAACAGTAGTGATTTGACCAGGTTGGAAATTTTAGATTTAGCAGCAATAAGGTATCAGCGATCTCCCTCCCTACCAAAGCATAAAAGTTCTACCAACCAATGGCAACAATTAACTGGTAGAATTTGTAGGAGAAAATGAGACTTGAAGAGTCAAAACAAAGCAAACAAAAGGAAGCAAAATCTGCAGTTGGAATGAATTATTCTCTAAGGTTTCAAAACAGTGGAAAAGAAACTTAGACCAAATCATTAAATGTTACAAAAGCTCCTCTCAATGTCAAATATTCCTCAACTGGAAAAGGTAAACTTCAAAGTAAGATACTGGTTTAAAAAAAAAAAAAGAAAAGATACTGGTGTGAAACCTGTGGTAGTGGGCTGGACAGAGCTCTCCCTGTATCCCACGCTGGCCCTTTGGTTCCCCATGTGGTTCTCTGGATGGCTCAGAGGGGAGGCTGGCTACCCTCCTTCCCCGTCACCAGCCCCCCATGACCAAACCCAGGGGGGCTCCTAGGTCTGAATATTTACATGCCAATGTGGATAGATAGTACAAAGATCAGTGAGATAGTACTATCTCTACTATCTGTACTATCAGATAGATAGTACAAAGATCAGAATCCAGGAAAGTCACAGCATTTGGAAATGTGAACACTCAATTCTCGGAAAAAACTTGCCACAGTTTTGTTTAAAAAGTAAGAAATCACGCATCTGTACTGCCCCTCGTCCCCCCCGCCCCCCCTCAATTCCAAGAGCAACGAGAGCCGACAAGCATATGGTTTGGCAGGCTGTGGTTGCAGGGGGCTTAGTTCTCAGGACGGTAGGGGAGCTCATTTATATCAGCGATTTTTAAAAAAATGCCAAAACGAGGATATTTGAGACAAAACCAGAATGATAGACATGATTGAGAGTCTAGGAGTACAGGTAAGTTTACATACTTTAAAGCTCCTGAATCCTACTAGGTTGTAACTCCTAACAAACACAGTTTAGTAGCAAGAGTTGTAGCTTTTAAATCCTCCCTGACTACTTTGTAATTTACACAGCCCTCAGCTACAAAATATAGAAATGCCATTACCTGTAGTCAGTACTGTCTCCTCTTACTCCATTCTAGCCCTGGCCAAAGGCACACCCACAATGTACATCCTTAGAAAGTTTTCCTTTTTTTTTTTTTTTTAATTTAATTTTATTTATTTATTTGACAGAAACCACAAGTAGACAGAGAGGCAGGCAGAGAGAGAGAGGAGGAAGCAGGCTCCCTGCTGAGCGAAGAGCCCGATGTGGGGCTCGATCCCAGGACCCTGAGATCATGACCTGAGCTGAAGGCAGAGGCTTTAACCCACTGAGCCACCCAGGCACCCCGAAAGTTTTCCTTTTTTAACAAACCAATGACTAATGCAGATATCTTTTTAACCTGACCACACACTCCCAATTTTCAGTTAGGATTTTAATCCCTACTTAACCAAGGGGAGCATTTATTTCCTTGTGGAAACAGGCAAGGTCACTGAACATTCAGGTGTTTCCTTAGTGTCCTGGCAAAGGAAATGGGTAAGACAGCTTTCTAATAACGACTGCTCTTTACTGTAAGCCTCATTTGGGGCAGAATTGTCACCAATAACACGAAGCCCATAGAGTTAGGTATTCTTAAACTCCTTTTACGGGTGAGAACTGAGGCTCTGAGTAGCTAAGTACTGTATCTGGGGTCTTATAGCTGATAACTAGCGAGCTTGGGTTTGAATCCTTAGTTGGACGATACCCAGACCTGTGTTTTTCCAACAGCAGGGCTCCTTCAAGCTTCAGGGTTGTCAGGTAAACGGAAGGCAGTTTGTGCTTGGAACTTGCTGGCCTCCCTGGCAAGATCCAGGAGAGCTGTTTTGGGGGTGTGGCTCAGGGAAGTGGAATTGGGGGGTACATATAGGTGGGGTTTGGTGGGACGTAGTTATGTGGGTCAGGGTCACTCTACAGACATGCTGTGATTGGCTGCCGGTGGAGGAATGCATCTCAGGATTATCCTCTTGCCCACTGTGACGACTTGTCTGGAATTGTGAGTTGAAGGTGTAGGGCTAGAGGCTGGCATGTGAGATGAGTTTGTCCTACGGTGACTTCCAGAGATAGGAGCGGAGGAGCAGCTCATCTGTGAAAAATATTATGGTGGAGGGTCAGCTGGTTCATGAATAGATTATTCCATTTTCCTGGATTTTGTGATGTGTGGTATTTATCAACTTTGTTGATAGAATTTATCAACTTTGTTGATTTGTTACTAGTTGTGAATTCTTTTTTCATTCTAAATAAATATTTTTTGTGCTACATTTTATGTTCATGATCTTCTATTCTTTTTCTTAAGGGATACCCACCATTGCAACCTCCTCCAATTGTACAAGCTTCAGGCCTCCTAAAAATTAAGTCCTGTCCCTTACATTTGGTGGAAATTCTCCTGAAGTGAATTTCATGAGCATCACAAAATGCCTAATTAATTTAACACCGGTATACATTCTTAATTTGTGCAGATCTAACCAAATTTTATGTGAGTTAAGAACAGAGAAACTGAAATTTCATTTTAATTATGTAGGTTTGATCTTCAAGTTATGACGATTAGGAGTTTGGCCAAGTGGCAGGTGTCGTCTCTTCATGGGGTTGGAGGCATCAGGGTAGGACGTAGTGAGGTGGTCGAGGAGTGTGGAGCCGGTGTGGGGATCTGCCTCTCTGCCACTCATGGCTGTTCCCTCTCTCCTCCCTCTCTTTCTTTCTCCCCACCCCCCCACCGTGTGTCTGTCTGCCTTTCTTTCACACAAGATGTTCTCCTCAAAGAATCTAATGCCCCACGTTAAACCTAAAAATATCAACAGTGGTTAATTTTGAGAGACTGAATTAGAAGTGAATTTCATTTTCCCCCTTTCTACATGTATCCTTTCTGATCGCTTTGTAAATAGCATGAGAGAAATAAATAGATTCATATGAGGAGCCCTTCCCCCACTGCACCTACAACCTTGTGTGTATACGTGTGTGTGTGTGTGTGAGAGAGAGAGAGAGAGAGAGGGAGACAGATTTTACTGCAGAGATTATTTCCCTCTCTCCCTCTTTTCCTTAAGATAAACGCATAAAGGCTCACTAGTGTCTTCTTAACTCTCTGGGAACTTCAGAGACTGCCTTGTTTCACATTTAAAGCAGTGTGCAAAATACAAATTTTTAATTTGAGAAAACATATGATTGGAAGCAATGTTCTTGGACTTCAACTTTTTGTGTGTGAGTGTGAGCTATATATGAAGGGGAAGTCCATGAGCAAATTACCAGTTAATTGTTGGGAACTGAAGAACACGGACGCAGAAATTAGTATCTAATTACCTGTCTATAGCATTGTCATTCGAGACACGAAACTGCCGAGTTTTATAATTGTGGGGAAAATCTGTTCCCTCACGGCACTGATATTTTTATGAAAGCCCCCCGAGAGACGGCTTGGTTGCCCGGAAGGATGCATTCTGCCTTTACTTCACCAATGGTGAAGGTGTGCGGGGCTGGTGCCCACCTAGGCTGGGACGTCCTTTGGGCACAGGACATAGGCAAATTTCAGTAGTTCTTTTCAAGACCAAAATATTTAGAGTGAAAATCGAATAATTTATTTAGAACATGAGCTGAATTCATATTACAGTGAACGGCCACCATGGAAGTGTTTCCAGGGTTTTCTTTATTTACTCTCGGCTTTTCAGGCCGCCCCAGGCCTTCTTCAGCCCTCTCTTTGTGCCTCAGGACATTGTCATTGCAAGGTCCTTAGAGCCCTGGCTAAACGGCTCATTAACACTGCGGGCCACTTGTCAGGGTCTCCCCGGTTTCCTCGCAGTGTCTTGGTTAAGGAACGCACACAGTAGGCTTCCAGACGGAGCTGTTTCCAATGTCCATCGCACAGATAAAGTCCTTGAGGATGAAGCACAAGGTTTTCCCTGCCCCCCCTTCCTATCCTCCTCTCCCCACTCCCTTCCTTCCTGGAGTCTAATCCCCTCCAAGGTCCGCTTTCTCCGGCAGGACTGAGACCCGGCACTAGGTGTCTGGCTTTCCCAAAGGAGCCGTATCAGTTTGCAACAGAACCAAATGCACACACAAGCTAGAGGCAGTTGAACCGTTATGTGAGACGGGACTGCGAAGCCCATTTTTTTCTGCATTCTTTTGAGTATATGTGTGGAAATGGGTGCTCCATCATAAGCTATCATTTGCTTTCTTATTTCTTTATGTATGATTGAAATATGTGTGACAACACAATGCTAGGTCAGTTTCAGGTGTACAGCACAGTGATTTGATAGTACTCGGTGCCCATGACGATCACTGTGGTCGCCATCTGTCACCGTAAGATGCTGTTACCATGTTATTGACTACGCTGTACTTTTCATCTCGGCGACTTGTTTATTTTATAACTGGAAATTTGTGCCTCTGAATCCCCTTTACCTACCTTGCCCATCCGCCCCCCTCCCCTCTGTGCAGCCACCAGTTTGTTCTCGGTAAAAGACTGTGTGCTTGTTCATTTGTTTTGTTTTTAAACTAGCATCATCAATCCAGCTCCAGGCGATGGTCAGCAAGGAGGGCTTGGATTATTTTGTGATTAAATGGGCTAAAATATGGGTACATTTTCACATAGTGCCCGGCACGCGGTTGGCACTCCGGTAGAAATTCGTTTTCTTCCTTTTGTCACGGTGGTCCGGTTCCATTTGTAGCTCTGCGACAGTGTGTAGCTCTGCTCCACACAGAATCACTAGGAACTTAATGAGCTGTCTCTCCTCCAGTGCCATGGGCTGTGTCAACACAATGCTAAACATTGTGACAATTTTTGACTGAATTGAGTTAACTGACTGAATGTTTTGAAGTATTGACACAGCAGCTAAAAGAGTGAGAAATGTAGTCAAGCCAGCTCTTCGGTACGACGACAAACGGCAACCATTTCAAGAGTAAAACTAGGATAGAAATGTGAGGAACCCGTGGACGTGAAGTGGCCACGGGGCCGTCGGAAATCACTTGCACACACGACCCGGCTTAGGGAGCGGACATGGAGATGGGGATCTGAAGATACCCCCAGATCACCGGACAAGCAGAGCAAAGCAAAGTGGAGAAACCATGCGGTCTTACCCCTTATACCAAAACCTCCTTAAGTGATACCAAAGGAATGGCAGTAGAAAATGGAAGGTTTTTGCGAATTTTTGAGAAACGGTGGGTGATGGTTTATTCCTTCTGATCTCTTCAGCCGTTGTCTGCCTTCAATTCCTTCCTGTGATGGCTCTGAGGATGGGTTGAATGCTCTCTAGTGCCGGGGATGGGAAATCTTTACAAGGAAAGTTGGGGCAAGGATTGTTCTAATTGAGAAACACTCGTTCCGCAGTTTGTTAATGAATTTTCTTAGAGAGTAAAAAAATTTTGCTCTATAGGTATATGTAAATAAGTTATGTATGCATATCATAAATAATACATTTAGTATTATATCTCTGCTCTCCTAAACACAGGATATATAAGTATTATATATAGTACATCTACAGTGTTACCTCTCAGATACGCAGTGTATCATTTTATATGTACTGTATATAAAACATTATAGGTATTATATGTATAATGTATAATAATTATGTATAGTACATAATATATGGGGCAGAGAGAGAGAGTTGAGTAATTTTCACTGCACACATGCTTACCAGCATGGTTACTCTTATGTAAGAGCAACTGCATTTGATGGTAGCTCAGCAGGTCATTTCTGACCTAAGCAGTCGGTGAGAAACTGTCTGCTTCCCCAACTACGATCAGGGAATGAGTGACACCATGGCTACAGGTTGGTTTCCATCAACACAACATCTCTTCGTTTGAGGATCCTTCTCTAGCCAAGAGTGAGCTGGCAATGACCAACTTAGTTGACACAATGAACATTGGATACAGCAAAATGTTACTTGAACCAAAGGACTCAGACAGGTTTGTTCTGAGTTGGGCATCTCTGTGTGAGTGGAGACCACAGCTAGTTCGCTTTCCTTATCAGGGAAGCCAGGCTTCTGAAGAGGCCAGTTCAGGTCAGGCGGGATCAAGGCAATAAAGTAACTATGATGACTGGTGTTTCACTCCAGGTCTTTCCCTCCTTACATGGCATTGATAAGGTTGATCCAATCACTTTGTGCAGTCATGGACTTGACACCGTCTATCACTCACTTCTCCTTGTGGCCTTTATTCCTACTCATTCTATGGCACCTGATTGAGGGTATGGATCTTTTTTTGCCACAATATTTTACAGTGTTTCCAAAGAACCTAGAGGGCACGCTTGAAACAATAAATGCAACCCAGCTGAAATGGACTCCTGCTGGCTAGGAGAGCTATAAATGTCAAGCTCCAGGATTTTAAAGACTTACACTGGCTCACACATAGCTTGTACATTTAGAAGCATTATTGAGTTGGGAGATAATGACGGTCACATGTTGAGAATAGAATATGACATCTTAACGTATGCTCTTCGTCTCTGTAAGTCTCCCGAGTCCAATTATTGAAACTTAAAAATGCCGCACTTCAGTGCGTGAACTGTGGAACCAGTGGGAATAATTAATACCCCAATTTTAATCTATTTACAGGCTTTACAAAACACCTAGAGTAACAGGGAAAAAACAGGCTTGACAAAGACATTTAATTGTACAATTTTCACTTTGAACTTTGGTTTATAAAAATGTACGTGTTCCCACTTAACAATGCCTGCCATGTTGTATCGCCTAATGTTAATTTTATTTCTGTGTCCTGGTATAATGAGAGAATAGTTGTCAAATCCATTAGAAGTACATGTACTGTGCTGAAGAATCTGGTTTTATAGGTTAGGATGTTTTCCCTACAAGGAAAACCTCAAGTCCAACTCAAATGATCTTAAACAGAGAGGACACTGATGGGCTCACATAACTGGAGGGATGTGGGCTTTAGGGTTACTTAGCCTGGTGGGCTGGTTTTGTTGGAGGAAATTCCAACGGCTGTGCCCTTATTTGGGTCTCGAGTTAATTCGCTGGCTGCTTCCCTCACTCCAACAAAGAGGTACAGCCGTGCTCCTGGCTCCTGGTGCAACTCCCTGTGATTTTGTTGGAAGAAAGGAAAGAAAAATAGGGGGAGGAGGAAGAAGGGGCCGGGAGAGCCAGAGAAAGAGAGAAACAAAGAACGAGCCACAGAGCCGTAGAGATGGCTTACAAAAATCGCAGTTGGTGGCACGTCTTAAGAAGTCTGGGCTAACACAGCCCATCAGGTGGGCACAGTGGTGCAGCCATCCTTCTGGATCCATGTTCTTTCCATCTTGCTGCTGGTCCTGTAAGACTCATGTCTACGGTTCAAAAAGAAGTTAACTTTGTCCTTCTGTATCAGGAGAAAGATAAAACTTCCCTGAGAGCTATCGGCAAGTGTTGTATCCTACCCAAGATCATTTTTCCTTCTTCCTCACCAGCAGAACCCTGACGGTTCTTAAGAGAGGCAATGTGGTCATTAAAAAAATACACATTTCGGGCTCAGTGGGTTGAGCCGCTGCCTTCGGCTCAGGTCATGATCTCAGGGCCCTGGGATCGAGTCCCGCGTGGGACTCTCTACTCAGCAGGGAGCCTGCTTCCCTCTCTCTCTCTCTGCCTGCCTCTCCATCTACTTGTGATTTCTCTCTGTCAAATAAATAAATAAAATCTTAAAAAAAAAAATACACATTTCCACAGGTTAGACTTTCCAGATTCAGAACCCAACCAAAAACAGGATGCCCAGCATGGGACACACACACTTATACAAAAAAATTATTTGTTTTTCTGAAATTCAAGTTTAACTGAACGTCCTGTATTTTATCTGGCAACCCTACCCCAGGCTTCCTTGAAGGTAGTGTGGCCATGAAAGAGACCGTCTGCTCGAGGGAGCTTCCGGAAAGTCTTTGTGAAAAGGGACCAGACTTACGCTTCTGTCCTTGTGTTTTCCCTGCTTCATCCTGCCCAGACTTGGGACAGAATGTCCAGAACTGTTTTGTAGCCAGAGAATATGCCATTTAAGGATTGCAGAGAGATGAGGGGAAGAAGCCTAATTCCTTGGAATCTCTGAGTTGCCTACCCAGATTTTTTATTATATAAAAACAAAGCCCTTCCTCGGTTCAATCACCAGAGCTCAGTTTCGGCTACCTGCTATCAAATGCAGTACTGATGCACCAGGCTTTGCAGGAAGAGTGAGCTAGAGGCTGGCTGGTGGGTCACCCAACTACTTGTTTTCTTCCTTGCCACATAGCTAGACTACACTTCCCAGCCCCTGCAGTGAGTTGAGGCTGTATGACTGGGTTCTGGCCACTGGAAAGTGAGTGAAGGTCATGTACCTAACTTTCAGGCCTGACTCATGGTCCCTCCTGTCCCATATCTTCAGCAAGAGCAAGGGGATTGTGGGAGATACTGGATGAAAGCAGGCTGGTCTGGGATGACTCATGTGGACCCTCACTGTATTGTGATGTGAACAAGAAATCAATATTCTTGGGTTAAGCTACTGAGATGGTGGGTTCCTTGGGGTCAGCCAAGTCAATGATAGCTTTCTGAACAGAGAGCACTTCAGGCCTAGGATTCCAAGCACGAATCCCGAGGTTCACTTTCATTGGATCACACTTCTGTCCATCCCATACTCTGGGCAGTGCAAAGTTCTGACGGGCTTAAACAGATCATGGTGCATCCTGGAGCTGGGGCTGGGGCCAGCTTTCCCTGAGGTCTGCAGTCAGTCAGGGTCCCAGCAGGGTCCCACAGAGTAATTTGAGGAGAGTTTAATGAAGTGACTATTTACAAAGATGGAAGAGTGTAGGGAATTCACAAAAAGACTACAGTATTCTGTAGCTACTGACGTCAGCACCTTAGCACTCCCAGGCCTGAAGAGCGGGTTGGTGAATGGTTTCCAGAGCCTAGAGACAGAGGTACCATAGATACACATAGCTAGTGGGGGAAAGGGCTGCTTGTCCAGGCACACAATGACAATGGGCTCAGGAAGGCAGCCAGCCTACATGCTAGAACCAGTGGGAACAATTACCCTGGCCTTCTTTTCCTGCTTTCTGCTCTCCTTCAGGGCTCCTCATTGACTAAACCCAACTGGAAGCCCAAGGTCATGAGTGCCCATGATGGAGCCCATGCAGATCAGGTGTCCAGGAGAAAGTAGGGTAGAGAAGTGAGGAAAGTGGATCTGGAGGGGACACCTGACGCAGGCTGTGTGTGTGAAGAGTCCAGACTAAATCCAAACCTGGGTTCTGTTAAGATGGTGGAAGAGGGTAAGGAACAGTGGGGAGCAATCTGTAGTTTCTCCCTCACGGGTTCCGTCTCAGGCCCTGGGGACCAAACACATGACGATAACTTATCTTTTTGATAGAAATCTTTTGGCCAAAGCACAAGTACATAGAAGGAATGGCTTCTGAATTTTCACGCACACGATAAGTTCCAAGTTCTGGAAGATGTCAAATAACTTATTTATCAAAGCATTAGAGTTGCCAGGACAACAGAATTTAATTTAGTGGTGTTCGATTTACACATTGCTTTAATTCTCCTGTTAGAGCGACTTGTTTAATTCTGTCTCCTTTGGTTTGGAAAGAGTTCCTGCTAAGAACGATTATAATATCAGTACTATCCACTGCTTTATTAATATTTTTATATAATCCCGTGTCTGTTTTATTGGCCGGGACTTTTTGATCTCTTGTAATTGGTTTTATTCCAGAACATCGTGTTGCAACTGATGCTGAAGACAATCTTAGTTCTGTACTTTTAGTACTGAATGAATTCCCATATTGATTCACACTTGATGGCTAATTGTTTGTGCATAATCTTAGCATTATTTTTGCACCTGCTGATATTAATCGTAGCAGCCCTGGTGATGCATTGTTAAATTATATGTTTAATGGTCTTGAAGATTCTCATATATCACCTATGGAAGCTTTTCTTAATGGCATGTTTAGGAAATTTTTACTGACAGTCATGCTTTCTTATGCGATACTATCCCAGTGAGTTAGGTAGAGCAGGCAGGTATTGTTATTATGTAAACTTTTTGTAAATAATTCTTATTATTGAGCACTCATAAGCATATCTAAATATAAGGTGAAAATAAGCATCATCTTTGTTCTACCAACCAAATATAATTTTGATTACTATATTAGGTATATATCCCTTCAGAATTTCAGAATGTTCTACCAGAATTATCTATTTTTCTTTTGGAATCCCACTGAGTCTACTGTGTTCTGACTTTTTTTTTTTTTTACTTACAGCATCAGGGTTTTTTTTTTTTTTTTAAGATTTTATTTATTTATTTGGAAGACAGAGATCACAAGTAGGCAGAGAGGCAAGCAGAGAGAGAAATAGGAGGAAGCAGGCTCCCTGCTAAGCATGGAGCCTGATGCAGGGCTGGATCCCAGGACCTTGGGATCATGACCTGAGCGGAAGGCAGATTAACCCACTGAGCCACCCAGGTGCCCCAATGAATATTTTTTTCATATTAAAATACATACTTTAGCAATCACTCTTAATAGCTATAAGCCATCCTACCACAGATATAATTTAGTATTCCTTTAATTTTAGTATTTGGTTTGTTTCTAATTTTTTGCTTTTAGATACATTGCCTTGAAAAAAACTATCAACATTCCTCTTGGAGCTTTTGTCCAATTATTTCCTTTGGACAATTAGCTAGAACTGGAACTGCTGGACCACATGGGAAACAAAATGTCAAAGCCTTTGATACCTACCAGGGGCAGATATTGTAATCATACCTTGCAGAAAGCATCCCTTCAGGGTTATCTATCTACTATTTGCCTTGTTTCAGTTAAGGATGCGTTTTACTTTTGATGACTTTTGTAATTACTTTTGTAATTTTGGACAGTGAGACACTGGTAAACTCTTGTTTTCATGTCTAGATTTAACTTGGAGTGCACAGTGAGTGTTCTTAGTTGCAAGCCACAGAAATGCAACTGATGGATTTAAGCAGAAAAGTAATTTATGGAAAGGTAGCTCTGTGAATCCTCTGCAGGGCAAGGGGCAAGGCTGGTGCGACCCAGGTGCGGGGCTAAGCAGCCTGGACAAGTGATGGCAAGGGTGAGGCAAAGCTGGTCTGCTGTAAAACGCTCAAGGTCATAGCTTCCCGGCTGCCCTTCCGCAGACTCTCTTGGGGCCCTGCCCCAGCCCTTTGGCCTCCACTGCTTTTTCCATGGTCATGGTTCTGAAAGTCCCAGTGAATCTCCACCTTCGGGCTGACTCTGGTGATGTTCTGCCCATCCCGTGTGGGGGCGGGCTGGATGTCTCATTATCTAATGATAATGACCTCAGGACAAATGAGAATGGAAGGATGTATCGGTTTGCTTGGACTGCCGTGACTGCACACAGTACACTGGGTGGTTTCACAGAAATGATTTCCTCTCAGTTTTGGAGGCTTGGGGTGTCAAGACCAAGGTTCAGGCTGATTCCATTCCTGGTGAGAGCTATCTGCTGTACTGCTGGGCTCATGTGGGCCTTCCTCCAAGTGAGGGCTCTCTGGTGTCTCTTCTGAATCCTATAGAATAAGGGCCTCACCCTTATGACCTTTAATTTTAATTACTTCCTTACTCCAAATAAAGCCACCCTGGGGGTTAGGGCTTTTAACATATGAATGTTGAGGAGGACACAAACATTTGGCCCATGACCCTCCAGATTTTTCACCTCTCAGTGGGCTATGTCGTGGGTCAGTCTCTGCAGGACCAAACCTCTTGTGCCCAAAGGGGCATGACCTGTTCCCTGAGACACCCTGTATGATGTTCTTCTCTTGTCCTACTTCCTGTAATCGTGGCCTAAATAAACCACTTGTCTTCAAATCTTAATCTCAGGGTCAGCTTCTGGGGGGGAGGGGCATCCAACTGGATAGTTGGGGGCCAAGGGATGCATTCCTGAAACAATGCCCCAGATGTGGGGAAGGAGCAGGCTGCACTGTGGCTGCTTCTTGACTCCGGGGTCAGCCTTTGCAAGGGGGTGCAGGAGGACCCGCCAGCATGCTGGCTGCTGGGGAGCCTGGAGAAGCAGGCATCTGAGATAGGCAATGGAGTTTCAGGTCTTCCAAGTCAAGACGGAGATCCAAACACCTGCAGTCAAAAACCACAGTAAATGTCCTCTGGGAGGGGTCTCCTGTGTATTTTTGCCGGCGTACCCTATTTTCCCATTATGGAAACAGGTTGCATTCATACCTGTTGTAAAAGCCGTTGTTGGTCAAGAAAATACTGAGATTTCCCCCTTCCCTGCTTCTGTATCCTTCAGCTCCACCTCCGTTTCAATTACAGAAGCAGTAATAAGCCATTGGCTGCAGTTCCACCAAGACAGAAAATTATCTATTGGCCACTCATAGGCTAAAAGAGAAATGAAGTGAGAAATTCTTCTCCCCAGATAAAAACCCATGGGGTTTCGGCCACAAGTTGGAGAACTTTTTTAGGAAAGCAATTTCCCAGATCTTTTTACACTAACTTATATAGATGATTGGGGATCCTCTAGGGAAAATACCCAGCTCAGGATTTCTGAAGTTCGGATGTGGGAGCGTCTGGCCATCTGGGCCTGGGTGGTGGCTGCACAGAGAGTCTTGGGAGAGATAGATGATTTATTGGCAGTGAGGGAATAGCATGGTACCGCCCTTGCTCCTCGTCTCGAGTCCTTGCTGCAAGAGAACAAGCAGTGTATTAATCAGTGCAGAGTTTTAAGAGTACCTACAGCAACGAATTGTTTCACGATGCATGGAGAGCATGGAGACTTTGTTTCCAATCTCACAGTGCTAATTTTTAAAGTGAATATGCAAATACGCTTCTAGTAAGCGCCTTGCCAAACCTACTGACTCTCATATGCTTTTCCTCCTCTGCAGAGAGTTTCCTGCGGAGTGAACAGAAATTCTCCAGAAGCTGGATAAATTGCCCTAGGTCTACATTTGCCAACGATACCATACTTATTAAAGAAAATGTTTTCACTATTTTCATTTAGGTGAATCAAGGCTATTTTCTACAAGCTTACGCCACTTGCTTTTTCTTTTTTCTTTTTTTTAAAAGATTTTATTTTATTTTATTTGACAGAGAGAGAGGTCACAAGTAGGCAGAGAGTCAGGCAGAGAGAGAAGGGGAAGCAGGTTCCCCGCCGAACAGAGAGCCCGATGTGGGTCTCGATCCCAGGACCCTGAGATCATGACCTGAGCCGAAGGCAGAAGGCAGCGGCGGCTTAATCCACTGAGCCACCCAGGAGCCCCGCCGTAGGTATTTCTAACATGTGGGTGAACTGAGAAGACATCGCAACAGAAATTCTCAGGGTATCCTTTTTAACCTTACAAAAATAATAATCGTGATAAGAATCACTCACATTTGTATGATACCTTTGTAAGCACCATAAAATTAGCTGCCGTTCCGATCCATTCACATTTAATCTTCACATTAAGGAAGCAAAACAGAACACCAAAGTGACTTCATGAGGTGCCCCGGCCAGGTCTTTGCGATCTTTACAGAACTTCTTTCATTGCCAATAGTGTTGTTTACATGGTATCAGAAAGTAGAGAAGCAGGGATAGGTGTAGAATCATGAAAGAAACTGGGGGACAGTGTGAGATATTGGACGGATGCAGACAGAGAAAGATGTTTGTGAAAAGCCACAAGCCACTTTGTATTTTTTCAGACCTATATGGAATAAAAATCTGATGGAGTTCATTCTCTCAACTTTGACACGATGTATCCACTATTAATTTATGAAGTCGAAAGAAACTTTTCTAAACTATCAGTAGTAAAATGCAAATTTTGATTGACAATGCTAGAGGAAAGACTAAATTATCTTTGTGTCATCTCTGGGGAAATAGGACAAAATTGATGCTATTGGAGACAATGTATAGGAAATAGTCTTAGAGAGGCATGGCGGACACTTAAAGAATAAGGTTACTATTGCAGATTCTAGATTTTATGATGTTTGTGGCATTTGTCACCTTATGAAATTTGTAATTTGTTGTATATTGTAATATGTTGAACGTATAAATTCGTTCACATTGACTTTGGTATTTAAGATTTTGTATTCTTTTCCTTGAAGAAGTGCTCCAAAATTGTATTAACCTCAGAACACACAAAACCTGGATCTTCCTATCTATGAAGATAAATGTATTATTTATGTCCCAAGGTAAATTCTTTTCTTTTTTAAAAAAGATTTTATTTATTTATTACAGAGAGAGTGCACGCATGAGAAAGAGCGAGTGAGAGAGGGCAGAAGCAGGGGGAGGGGCAGAGGGAGAGGCAGGCTCCTCACTGAGCAGGGAGCCCGACATGGGGCTCCATCCCAGGGCCCTGGGATCATGACCTGAGCCAAAGGCAGACGTTTAAGTGACTGAGCCACCCAGGTGCTCCAAGGTAAAAATTTTTAAAAGTAATCTTTACATTTAATGTGGGGCTCAAACTCATAACCCTGAAATCAAGGGTTGCATGCTCCAGTGATGGAGACTGCCTGGCACCCCAAATTCTGACGCACCCTATGGGCCCCGGGGAGACTGTCTTCAGATGAGACCTTTAGCATTTGGCCTCTAAAAGTGTAAGATGACACTCTGTTCATCTGGTCACCATGTCAGGAAACTACTTTTATATATATATATATATATATATATATATATATATATATAGCATGTGTAGAGACACAGAACCCAGCACAGTTAAGAAGAGCAGGGCTCCTTTCTGAGAAGAAGTGGAGGTGTCTTCTTTTATTGTGAATTAGACAGGTCATTGAACTAAGAGCCACTTGTCTCTCCATAGCCTCACCTTTAGCATATGCCTGTTTTGGTACAGCCAGCAAAATTCTGTAGGAGAGAACTGGCCAGCTGCGGAAAAATCTGCTTCTTAGATCATCTTCATGACCACAAACTCACTGAAATCCAAGATGACAGTCAGCCTGCCTACATAGGTTTGGGGGTGCTGGCTGACCACACGTGGCCTCTGTGCTGATTCGTGGATTTGATGGCCTTCTAGCCAGCAGCTACTTCGTATACCATCCTGCCAACCTCTCTGGAGTCATGGCCATTAGGAAGGTATGCTTGGGATCTGTTGCTTCACACAGTCCATTTTGATTCACCCGGTCAGTACATGAATCCCTTTGCCTTTAGTCCAGTTTCCCAGGAAACGGACTCTGAAACCCTGAGTCTCGGAATAGGTGGGTGACTGGGGAGCCCTGGTGCAGAGCAGCAAGGGATGCAGGTCCGGGGCCAGGCGGACATGGGAATGGGGTGACGTTGCAGCCGGTTCCTCGGGCCTCCGTTCATCTGCATGAACCCATCTTCCCTGTGGGGTGGCCCCAGGGGTGTGCCAGAGCAGCTCCTCCAAGGGCTGTCTCTTCCCGCCTCAGTGATCAGCAGCACCGTGTTGTAGCTTGCAATCCACCTGGGCAAGAGTTTTGATACTGCAGAAAGCTACAAAGTCAGGCTTCCTCCAACCCCAGCCAGTTGTTAAAAATAAATGGACATCATCCATGGTGGAGGTGAGAGAATCCAATATTATTATTATTATTATTATTATTATTATTATTATTTTAGAATCCAAGATTCTAATTAGCAAGGGTGTTGGGAGTATTCAAAGGGTTTGCGGAAGAACTTCTTTGTATTTAGAAAATCTTTCAAGAGTTCAAAGAAGCTTATGGGTTTTTTTTTTTTTAATGAAATTTTAATTATGAATTCAGGCTGATCTTGGTGAGGAGTTTGGGGACAAGTTTCACGGACAGAAAACATTCATTTAATAGCAAGTGGTTGGAAAGAATGGTTGCTTTGGATTACCAAAGAGCTGGGTGGGTTTTTAGGGAACGCTAGGGGACAGCCCATCACGCGGCAGCCCCTGGACAAATCCGTCACCAAAGCGGAGCTCCATCACTCTGCCCAGGAATTGTAGCAGGCCCTGGGGGCTGGGGCCAGCTGCCATAGAGGAAGGGATGGGGCACCTCCAACGGCCTGGCTATGGGGTGGGGGGGCTCTCACTTCCTACTTCCCTCCCAATAAGTCCCAAAGATATGGGAAAGTTCTCTGAGTTTTTGCCCCATTAGAAAAATGAGATCTAAGTTAGTTTTATCAAGAGCTCATAAAAGGGAAGGACCCCAGTAGCCAGAAGGACTTTGGGGGACATCCAGGCGGCAGGCAGCTGTGCACCACAGGGAAGAAGCTGGTGTTCGGAGGAGGACGGTGAAGAGTGTGACAAGCAGGTGTCAGACTCTGCAGGGGAACGAGGGGAGATTCCTTGTTCTCCGAATCGTACCTTGTCCCTTCTCCACTGCAGTTGCTACCTAAAAACATGGGTCAGGATTGAATGGCTGCTTTTGAAACTTAGGATTCATTCATCTTTGGACCCCTTCCCTAAGAAGAAAAGCTTTTAGACATATTGTAGAACAGCAGTTCTCCGTGCTGGCTGCCCGTCCAAATTACCTGTGAAGCTTTTAAATATACAAATGCGAGCTGCAGATTCAGAATTTCTGGCACCAGGGCCTTGGGCATCTGTATGTTTAAACAACCTCACAGGGATTCTGATGTATCGCCAGGGCTGGGCGCCATGGCTGTAGGAAACCATTTGATAAAACTCACCAGAAGAGAAATAACCATTTTTTGCAAGTTGAAGATCAAAATTAAATATGTCATTATTTTTAGAGGAACCTATGCCAATGTATCCTTCTCATGCTTTTCGTTTGTAAGTCTGAGCTCCATCCTAACTGCTAACTAGCAATGTGAGAAAATGAAATAACGTCCCAGCAAATTGCACTTCGTGGAAAATGCTGCTGTGCATTTCCTTAGCAGCAAACTCGTGCTGCAAGAAAAGATAGGATTATAAGGAAAAAATTTAGAACAAGAAATTGAGTTTTTATTTTTTATTTTTTATTTTTTTAATGCTCAATCATGAGCACTCGTTGAATGCTCAGTTAGGAGACTGGGTCAAAGTGACATCAGTGAGTGGCTTAGGAAAAAAAAAATCATTCTCAAATCAGTTGTTGAAAAGAGGCCTGGTACAGGAGAGAAGCCAAGCCGTGTCCTTGAAGCCAATGGAGTAGAGAGATCCAAAAATAGAGAGCTATCACCAGCCTTAATAGTGTGAAAGTCAAGGAAGCAAACAAAATACTCTTTGCAGGGTTTTATCTAGGTAGAACTTCAACTGATGGCTTTCATTTGGGCTGTGTGGCTATAGCCCTTGTGAAATCAATTTAAAAAAGGTTTTCGCAGAATCCTTGTGGTTGGTACCATTCACCACCAGTATTTCCGTTTGCTGATAGCATATTTCAGTAATGTTGATTTACTTAGAGCTAATAAACTAATAACACAGATATTATAAATTCTAGGGGTAGTGGGAGGGAGGTGTGCTCTGTGATGTAAAGACAGAGAAGACGCATTTGGTTTTTCAACTCTTGGAGTCCCACTTCTGCAATTTAATGCTGACATTCAGTCTTTAGCTAGTCACTGAAAGCCCCCGTCTCATGGATGAGGTGGCCTGGCAGGTTCACGGAGGGAATCTACTCAGAGGGAATAAAAGTCTTCCCAGTGACAGATAGCTGATTTAATTACTCGAATATATTGTATATTTGGGTCTGTTGTGATTGTTAGGCTGAGTGTCACCCTGACAACTTGGAGATTTATGTTTTTAGAAAACCTCCTAAGTAGAGTTAATTTTACGGCTGTCACTCAAGCTGAGCCAGGTGTATTTCCTCGTTTATTATCGCCTGCTTTTCTTCTTTGTGGTTTAATCTTGCTGAGTGATGTCTCTCCCAAAATTTGAAGAGCTTCCTTTCATAAAGATGGCTGTACGTATCTTAAATTCCAGGGTGACTGGAGTGACTTGGTAATAATCCTGATAGGAGATAAGAGAGCGAGCCAGGCCTTTGTAAGAGATTTTTAATTCTATCAGTAATTTGTGATATTCTAAAAGGTGCTTAGAAATGCAAGCCCGTTTAGATGCCTCCCTCTCCCTCCTTGCTTATGCTCCATCCATCCAACGGGATCTATCCAGGTCCCGTTTACCCGGTATAGCTGCTGAACACCTGTGGAGTTCTTCCCCACTGTGGTGCTGAAGGCAGATCAACCCTATTCTTTTTCTTGGACGATGTCATGAGCTTTCGATCTGATTTCCTGAAGCGAGTCTTGCAGATATGCCGATGATGCTCTGGAACGGTCAGGAGTCTTTTGGTAGTCGAGGACTGAAAACTTGAACCAAAGTAGTGAATGCAGAGAAGGAACACATTGGCTCGTATAACTGAATCGGGCAGGTGTAGATCTCTGGGGACAGATTTGCTGCGGCCTCAAAACATGGGCATAGGACTTGCTTTTTTCCTTCTATTCTTGCCTCCTTTCCCAGGGTGGTTGGTTCAGAGAATGGTTCTGTAAGGCTTGGAGAAAGGTGCCCTTCCCTTTAGTAAGCAACATTTTAGGTAGTATACTTTATCTCTCTAATAAGAATAGAATTTCTCTAATAATCATTTTAGTAATGCTACATAAGTTCTTGAATATGAAATAATAAAAATTAGGAATCACTTGCAAATCAGTAATTAGAAAATAAAAATGTGTGATTTGATAATTTGTTGCAAAATAGTTACATGCCTTGCTTTTGACATCAATGTTAACTTGCTTCAATAACTTAATTCTGTAAAAAAAAGTTTGCTAGACTGGACAGTATTTCATGTAACTTTGACAAATTTAAATATTTAAAAGTCCATTTTCATTTTGAGAAGCTTACTTCTTCAATGGGGAGAAACAGAATGGCTTGTCATTTTATCTTTGAATCTAACACTTAAGAGAAACATGCATGTAAACAGCTGCTAAATTTTAACAGCAGTTAATTTTCATGCTAAAGAAATCTCTAGGACAACAAATAAACAGTGCTATAGTCTAAGTAACAGCCCTCGCAGAGTTCCTTACAGAATCCCGTAAAGATTTCAGGGCATAATGCAGGAGGAATTTTTGATGCCATACTTGAATAAGCCTTCAATCAATATTGGCTATAATTATTATCAATTATTACTCAGACTTCGGTCATGGAATCTACATCTCTTCTCCTTTTGTCATTCTGGTGCTCAGTGGTTGCTCTAGAATTTCTATAGTGAAGGGCTTTGGAAAGCCATCTGGTTGGAAAGAGCTCTGTAGGACTTGGCTGGAAACAGTGTTTGCACAGCAAGCTCAACCCTTCTTCAAACTTGGATTGTATGTTGGGGGCTGGGGGGGCTGCTGCAGGGGGATGAGGGCTGCACAGGTACTAAAGCTTTCCCCACGTACCCTGCGTGCGCCATTTTTGGTCTGCGGCCGTCTCAGGTTTTTGGCCCTAGCTCTCTGAATTCCTTGCAGTCCTCAGTAATCAGTGTTCTGTCTGCTTCCCGCCACTGGCTGAGTTCCTTCAGATCTTGGACATCCTTGAATTCCTAGACTTCTGCAGGTTCCAGGTCTCCAGGTGCTGACCTCTTGTATCCCTCATATTTCTGATCGGGTTCCTCTTTCGCAGTTCACCCTTCCATCTTGGTGACTGGCTTGCTACCTCCTGAGATCATGGACACCTCCCCAGAGCTTTTGGACATTCTCTTCCTTCTGTATGGAACATCCCACCCCCTCTTGACTGCCTAGCAAACTTCTTGTCTTTGAACTGCTCGGCTCTGAGTCAGTCTTGGCCATCTTCCACCCCTGGAGTACGGTGTGCCTCTAGGGGGCTCTAATAGCATATCCTAAAAAGATTTTATTTATTTGAGAGAGGGAGAGTGAGCCAGAGTGAGAGCACCAGCGAAGGGAGGTGCAGAGGAAGAGGGAGAGGGAGAAGCAGGTTCTCCGCTGAGCAAGGAGCTCCATGGTGGGGGACTCCATCCCAGGACCCTGGGATCATGACCTGAGCAGAAGGTAAACGCTTAACCTTAAAGAAGGTTAAGTGTTTACAAAAGGTTAAGCATTTACCTTAACCCTTAAGGTTAAGGCACCCAGGAGCCCCTTATTTTATTGCTTTTAGACTGTGAGCCTCTTGAGGCCAGGAAATTTGTCCTATAACCTTTTATTCCTATGCTTATCAATACGACTGGTATTTTTAAAAATACACATTTGTTGCATTGAGGAATCACGAACTGCCTAGAAACTTCATTGCCCTGAAGAAACCACCTACTCAGAAGTAGTTTTGTTAAGAACACAGGAATGATGAGTTACCCCCAAGACACCCTCTACTGCATAAATCATTAAAGAAACAAAATCCTGGAAACCCCTTTGTGAAGAGTAATCAATAGCCTTCTTCCCCATGTTGCTCCTGCTAAGCCTGTAAAAGTGAGATTCTAAAGACTTGGCTGTACAGACCTTTTACTGTTCTTCTTTTGAGGCCTCCTGTGCAATTTCCAGTTTTACCAGTTGGGGAGCTTCCTATCATCAAATGTTCTGTGGGAAAGCATGTCAGTCCTAAAAAGGGAGGGGCTGAGAAAATGATCTTGAGGTTGATGGGATTTGTTTTTTGATAAGAATGACTCACTGTATAGCATGCCTTCAGCTAAAAATAATAATATTTTAAAAATGTACCTATTGTCAAAGGCTTTGGGTGTGTGCCCAAATGATTACATAATGGGATTCCAGAAGCCAGGCGCAGAGGCTGGGTTCATACTTCTCTTGTGGAACCAGCCTCTCTGACATATGCAAAATAACAACAAAAGTTCTGAGCAGAAAACTCAGGTGTTGTCCTGGCAGCAGAATAGGATATTCCACAATAAGAGCTTTCATTGATGGGAAAAATGTGGGGTCTGTGTTCCTAACCTGGAATCCAGTGGCAATACAGAAGTTTCAGCTCTTTCTAATACTGAACAGTGGGGAGGAATTCCAACTCCAACGTCAGGCAGCCTGGGTTGAAGTCCAAGGTCTTGCTTAATTTACTTCCTGTCCATGTGCCTCATTTTTCTCATCAATGAAATGGGTTTAATTAAAATATGACTAGTGTCTCTTGATGAGTAAATTAGCCAATGTATGTGAAATACCTGACATATCGTAGGCATCTGAGAAATGTTAGTTGATGTTAGGCCAGATTTAGGAATACTGGAGGCTACAAATTGGCAAATTGAGTAAGAATACTTTAGTGGAACACTAAACACTGAATATCTTTATTCTCTCTAGGGACACCTGGGTGGCTCAGTCAGTTAAGTGGCTGGCTCTTGATTTTGGCTCAGCTCACCATCTCAGTGTCCTGGGATCAAGCCCCACCCCAGGCTCCACACTCAGTGTGGAGTCTGCTTGAGTCTCTCACTCCTTTTTTTTCTGCCCCTCCCCCCACTCATGTTCTATTTCTCTCAGGTAAATAAAGATCTTCAAAACTGCATCACTCTATTCTTCTTCTTCCTTTTTTAGAAAGAGATTTGTTTATTTGTGAGAGAGGGAGTGTGTGTGGGATGGAAAGGGAGAGAGAACCTGAAGCAGACTCTGTGCTGAGTGCAGAGCCCGACATGGGGCTTGATCCTGCAACTCTTGAGATCATGACCAGAGCAGGAACCAAGAGCCCAATGCTTAACTGACTGAGCCACCCAGGCATCCCTATCTCTATCTCTTCTAAGTAGCCTTAAGGTTTTCTCCATCTGCAGAGAACTCTTAAAAGCATTATCAATTATAAAGGGGGAAATATTTACAAATGAAAAAGTGATCTGTGAGCAATGCCCAATTCTTTTCTGAAAATAACCCACTCTCAGTCCTCAGAGAGAGGGGAAAGTCGAATTCTGAAGTAATTTGGAAGTATTCAGTTACCATCACTTCCCTCCAATGCTAAAATACAGCTGGTTAATAGAAAGGACACATCTATTACCTGGTTTTATTTACTTGCTGATTACATTAGTGTTTTGTTTTTATTCTATATTATATTCTACAATTCTGCTTATAGAGTAAAAGTAGTTATTCTATGTTATATGAATGTGTTTCAGTATCAGTAACTGTTCTGACCTGTAGATCTTCTATTTTTAACAAAACGGTTCTTAATGCTCGTTTAGGTGTTTGATATAAGCAGATTATGACACCCAAATTGCATTAAGAGATTACTTACATTGTATAATCCACTTCTAATTATCAATAAATGGATTATCTGTACTGCAAATTAGCCTTGGATGATCCTGCTTTCCAGATTCTTATTAACTAGTCAGAGAGGGTATGGGATCCAGGACCTTTTGTTACTTTTTTGATCAATTGATATCAAGTATTGGGTGCCCAGAACAGACCAAGCTTTGCACTGGGCCAGCAAGATGAATTATCCATACTATACCAACAGCCCAAGACTTTATAATTCCATGGAGGATGTGCCTTCTTTTTGCCCTAAAGCAAAACAGCCTTTTTATTCAAAAGACCTCAATTCTGGGATGATGTCTGGGATGCTGAAAAATTCTGAAAGGGTGACTTGATTTTAGCTGTGATTTTGCATCAACCACAGGTGGGACCTGTGTCAGGGAGACCGTTCTGAGCAGAGGAGCAGAATGATAAAGAATGGCCGCGTTAGAAAAACCCTTCTAAATATGCTAAGGCTTTAATGGAAAAAGTAGAAAACACACAAAAACAAATAGGTAATATGAGTGGAGAGAGGAAGACTCTAAGATTGAATCGGAAGGAAGGTCTAGAAACAAAATCCACTGTAACAGAAATGAAGAACATCTTTAACGGGTTGGTCAAGAGACTGGACATGGCTAAAGAAAGAACCAGTGAGCTTGAAGAAATGACAATAGAGTTTCCTAAAACTGAAATTCAAAGAAAAAAAGGACAAAAAAGATAAAATATCTATGAAGTCTGGGACAGCTGCAAAATATCTAACATCTGTAATGGGAATGCCAGCTAGAGAAGAAGAGAAAGAAACAGAAGCAATATTTGACACAATACCTGAGAATTTGCCCGAATTAATGTCAGACACCAACCCACAGATCCAGGAGGCTCATAAACTATCAAGTAAGATAAATACCAAAACCAAAACACAACTAGACATATTCTATCCAAACTGCAGAATATCAAAGACAAAGAGAAATCTTTTTTTTTTTTTTAAGATTTTATTTATGTATTTGACAGGGAGAGCATAAACAGGGGGAACAGCAGAGGGAGAGCGAGAAGCAGGTTCTCTGAGCAGGGAGCCGACTCTGGGATGGGCTTGGTCCCAGGATCCTGAGATCATGACCTAAGTTGAAGGCAGACACTTAACAGACGGAGCCACCTAGACACCCTGACAAAGAGAAATCTTGAAAGAAACAAGAGGAAAGAAACCCCTTAACTACAGAAGATCAAGGAAAAGAACTGCATTGGACTTCTCTTCAGAAACCTCGCAAGAAAGAAGAGAGTGGCATGAAATATTTAAACTGTTGAAAGAAAAAAAAAAATCACAGATGTAAGATTCTGTATCCAGTGAAATTATCTTTCAAAAAACGAAGGAGAAATCAAGACTTTCTCAGACAATCAGAAATAGAGGAATTGTTGCCAAGGAACTTGCCTTGCAAGAATTATTATTATTATTATTTTTTAAAGGTTTTATTTATTTATTTGGCAGAGAGGCAAGCAGAGAGAGAGGAGGAAGCAGGCTCCCCGCCGAGCAGAGAGCCCGACGTGGGGCTCGATCCCAGGACCCTGAGACCATGACCTGAGCCGAAGGCAGAGGCTTAACCCACTGAGCCACCCAGGTGCCCCAAACTTGCAAGAATTATTAAAAAAGGATTTTCAGAGAGAAGGAAAATCATCTATGTCAGAAACTCAGATCTATGTAAAAAAGGTGTTAGAGGGGCACCTGGGTGGCTCAGTGGGTTAGGCCTCTGCCTTCAGCTCAGGTCATGATCTCCGGGTCCTGAGATCGATCAAGCCCCGCATCAGACTCTCTGCTCTGCTGGGAGCCTGCTTCCCCCCTCTCTCTGCCTGCCTCTCTGCCTACTTGTGATCTCCCTCTCTCTGTCCAAAAAAAAAAAAAAAAGGTGTTAGAGAAGGAATAAATGAAGGTAAAATAAAGGATTTAATTTTTATTATTAATTGATCTAAACATAAAACAGTTGGTTTGAAACAATAATAGTGACGCATTCAGTGAGTATTGCTTATGGGTAAGTAAAATGAATGACAGCTATGTTATAAGGGACAGGAGGGAAAAACTGGGAATACTCTGTTTTAAGATGTTGCACTGTCTGCGAAGTGTTATAATATTATTTGAGAGAGGGATCGGATTAGTTGTAAATGCATGTTGCAAACTCCAGGGCAACTGCTAAAAAAAAGTTAGGAAAAAAAAAGTGTAACCAATATGTGAGGAGAGGAGGAAAAAATGGAATCCTGTAAAATGCTCAAAAGACAAGGCAGAACAAAGTGGAAGGAGAAAAAAGATGGGGAGTTTGGGTGGCTCAGTTGGTGGAGGGTCTGACTCTTTTGATCTCAGGTCTTGATCTGAGGGTTGTGAGTTTGAGCCCTGCACTGGGTGTGGATCCTACTTAAAAAAAAAGAAAAAAGAAAAAAAGGAACTAAAAACAAAGGCAATGAATAGAAAATAGTTACAGATATGGTAGATATCGATCTAACTATATGACAAATTTTACTTGAGTTTATAATCAAAACCACTCTCTAGTGGGGTGATTAAGAGCAAGGGCTACAAACAGACCAGCTAGTGTTCTGGGACTTTCTTTTTTAACCCTCTCTGTCTTGGGATGCCTCAGGGGCTTAGTTGGTTAAGCGTCTGCCTTCAGCTCAGGTCAGGAGCTCAGGGTCTAGGGATTGAGTCCTGCATCCGGCTCTCTGCTCAGCCGGGAGCCTGCTTCTCCCTCTCTCTCTGCTCCTCTCCCTGCTCCTGCTCTTTGACTCTCTCAAATAAATAAAACCTTAGAAAACAAAACAAAACCAACCAAAAAACTCTGTTGTTGTTGTTATTGTTGTTTTAAAGATTGTATTTATTTATTATTTTACAGAGATCACAAGTAGTCAGAGAGGCAGGCAGAGGCGGGGGCTGAGCAGAGAGCCCCATGCGGGGCTTGATCCCAAGTCCCTAAGATCATGACCTGAGCCAAAGGCAGAGGCTTAACCACTGAGCCACCCAGGTGCCCTCAAACAACTCTGTTTTAATCATCATTTTAAAAGGGCAGAATAATAGTACCAATCTAATAATATTGTTGTAGGGTTTAAATGAGAGAGTGTATTTATACATTAAACTTTGATTTTTATTTTTTTAAAGATTTATTTATTTGAGAGAGAGTCAGCAAAGTTAGAGAGAGCATAGTGGGGCAGGGGGCAGGGGGTCTTGGTGCAGAGGGAGAGGGAGAAGTAGGCTCCCTGCTCATGTGGGGCTTGATCTTGATCCCAGCACTCTGGGATAGTGACCTGAATTGACGGCAGATGCTTAATCAACTGAGCCATCCAGGTACCCCATATTAAACTTTTAGTACAGCATCTGGTATATAGTAAGCTTTCAATAAATGCTGCCTATTGCTATCTTCCAACAGACTTAGGTGTTGATTACATTTACTAAATTCTTACTAAAATATTTATTAAGTACCTTCAATGTGTTAGGTATTGGTGATGTGCTGATACAATTTGGATTGTGCTTATTTTATTAATAAAAATACTACACAATATGTGTATATAGAAGAATTAGAAAATATATCAAGGATGGGTATGTGTTTGAGAGAGAGAATCAAGGAAGAAAAAATCCTACCATTTAGTAAAAACCATCATCAACACCTTGACAAAGATCTTTTCAGACCTTTGAGTATGTGTATATATACACACATATATACATATGTATTTATATGTATATATAAACATACACATATATTTATATGTGTTTTATAATTTATATGTATAAATATGTATAGGCACATATAATTTGTATATGCATAATATGTATACAAACATATTATTTTTATGTATATATAAATGTACATATATACACATATGTGTATATGTGTATGTAACGATTCCATACATATATAACCATTTCTTTCTTTTTTTAAAAAAGATTTTATTGATTTATTTGACTCTGAGAGAGAGCAAGCCCAAGCAGGGTATCATCAGGCAGAGGGAGAGGGAGGGGCAGATTCTCAGCAGAACAGGGCTCCATCCCAGGACCCTGGAATCATGACCCAAGCCGAAGGCAGATGCTCAACCGACTGAACAACCCAGGTACCCCTATATGTAACGGTTTCTTTAAAGGGGATCATTATACATGTATTTTATTTGCATTTACATGTTCATATTTACTATATCTGCACCATCTATCTCTGCATACACTTTTAAGTTTTAAAAGTGTACATTAATTTACATGAAGTTTTATAGTTTAAGTCACTCTTCCCTTTTATTCCATCATGGGAATTCCAAGAGATGCAAATGGGAATGAACTACAGTCTTCTTACCAGAAACCAAAGCCTCCATAGACCAAATCTCTTGATGTCTTTAGTGAGCGTCACTGAGAATTCAGGCAGTGGCAGGAATATAATTGCATTTTCCATTCTTAGCTGGAATGTTGGAAAGTAAAAGAAAGACAAAATGGAAGGTCTACAAAGGTCAGATATGAGAATTTTCCAAATAGCAGAATCTCTTGCATATACTACTGGAATTTTAGGAAAGCTGGGTTTGGTGGGGGGCCAGTGAGGGGGCAACAGAGCTGGAGGAGAAGGTGAAATTCTCTTTGCTTAGCTTGATGGTGAGCTTGGAGGAGCCCCACCCTCCTTCATTCCTGCCCACAGGGAGTCCCAGGAGACGGGGTGTGTGTGTGTGTGAGGGGGGGGGGGGGACTCTTTTCCCTCCCAGCAGGTCTCAGTAGTCTGGGAACCGGCCTCTCCACCCCCTCGGGCTCTTCTTGGCACCTACAACAAGGGCTATGGGGTGTTACCAGGCACATTCTTTAAAATGCGAAGGAAACAAAACAAAACCCCACACCCTAAAGTCTGTCCCACAAACTGGTCATTACTTCCTTTTGGTTCCACCTTACTCTCTAATGAGCAAATGAGGGACTACTTGAGTGACAAGTAGGACTGCCACTTCTAATGGCTGAGGGGAGCCAGAGGGAGCCTGGGTCAGGGGGACAAGGTGAAGTGGGGGAGAATATTAGGCAGCGATCTCAAACACAGAGCCCCCTTATGCTTTCCAGAAGAGCTTTCTGGTGAAAGTGATGTTTATGGTAGAAAATTTGGAAAATATATATAGAAAAGAAAATACAAACCTACTGTAATCCCACCTCCGCTGATATTTGAGTGTACCCCAGACCAGCGTTTTCTGTGGGCATTTACTTACATAAAATTAACAAAGATGAGATCATAGCAAACACTTGTTTTTATAACCTGCTTTTTTCCCTTAACAAAATACTGGAAACATCTTTCGTGTCATTAAATGCTCTTTAACGTTATGTTATACCTTTTCACTTTAATTTTTAAGAGGTACTCGGTTACGACATTACATCTCTGTTTTGTTTTATTTGAGCTTTAATACGTATTTTTATTGGATGAAGCTGCCATAGGGGCTCGGGTTTCTCTTTTATTGAATGAAAGCTCTTTTCTCCATCTGTCTCCATGTGGTCTGTTCTGTTCATTTCATTTCATGTATATTAGTCACGCTGAAGAACACCTACTTGTTCTGGTACGGGCGGCTAATGGACACGGTTTGTACCATGCGGGTTTGTGAACTGGTGAGGCGTGGACAGCACACTTGCTTGTCTGATGAGTCATGGTGCATGGAGGGAAAACCACCTTCCTGGGCTTTCCGTGAGATGTCAGCCCTCTTGAGGGGGAGGCGAGCGGGAAGCCGGTGCATTAGCTCAGGTTGTCCCTAGGCAGTCTGGCCACAAGACATTTTTTTTTTTTTTTTGAAATAGGGAAACATCTTCTAATGACCTTGAACCCACAACCAACTGAAAAATGATAATTATGGCCAAGGAAAAGTGAAAAAAAAAAACAAAAAAGAAAAAACAAAACTACTGGTCACTTGAATGACCGGCTCCGTTTTCATTAGGGTGACTTGTCTCCTTCACTCATGACGAACCTGCCCAGCAGTTATTTTCTCCTTAAGGGAGGCCTTCCCATGGAGCTCATTACCAGGAGCTCAAGTAGATTAAGCAACTGTATCAATTTGTGGATATAAAGTGAAACATATTCTGCTTTTGTCAACTACACAAATGGTATTTGTCCTTGACGCTGCTCTGTTGACTTTCCCAGCCTTTTGATTTTTTTGAACTGCATTTGTGGGCCTGGCTGACTTCAGCAATGACAGAGGCGCGCCTCCCTGAGTTTCTGGGACCCTTGGCTTTTGTTCCCCGCGGTGTTCCCTGTTGCGCATGCTCAGAGCTTCCTGGCTCTCTGCACCCCCCTCAGCTTCCTTCTGCGCGCCACAGTGCCCTGTCTGTCGCGGGTCAAATTCCCTCCTTTCCTGTGGTCGATACCCTGGCCACATCCATCTCTCCTTTCACTCCTTTTCTTCTGCACTTTATTTCGTCGTTCCCCATCTTCTGTCCCCTTCTCACCTTGCTTTGTGGTGGCTCATTCACCTGTGTCACCGCCTTTTCCAGGCTGCCCACACCCTGTTCTGACTGGAGATGAGCAGATCAGCAGTTTAGGATAATAATATAATAATAACATTATATGTGTAATATTTATTATCATAAGATTATCTCTCAAATCCATCCAAATTATAATGATCACAAATATTTACAATTTTAATATTAATTTTATATGATTTCATAATTATATTAATTTAAACATTCAGTTATAAATATGGATAATTATATTATAAATATAATTATATATTTATCATTATAATACTACAATAATATTTTGGATAAATTAGGTTAAGTAAAATATATTACTTAAATATCTTCCACTTCTTCCTTATAACTTTTGAAAATGTAGCTCCTGGAAAGTGTGAGATTATACATGTGGCTCCAGTTTGTGACTCTCACTAATTTTCTGTTGGGTAATACATATGCAGATCTTTGCGTGTTTTCTTGGAATGTGCTGTTTTCCAATTGCTAATAGCTCAGAGCTTTCTTTTGAGGTCACGGTGATGTCCTTGTTCTTAGCTACTTTTGTTTCTTGGGAATGAGAATACCATATCTTGAAGACAAGAATATATGTATCCTTCTGTTTTAATTTAAACCTAATTTAAAAGAGAAAAAAATTCCCACAGCTACATCTTATCTGGGGTCAGATTTTGGTCTATGATGATACTTGGATTTAAATAGTGAGCCAAGGGGCGCCTGGGTGGCTCAGTTGGTTCAGTCTCAGACTCTTAATTTTGGCTGGGGTCATGGTCTCAGGGTCAGCAGATCCAGCCCACAAGCAGATCCAGCCCACAGGGGGCTCCAGAGTCAGCAGACAGTCTGCTTGAGATTCTCTCCCTCCGCACCCCCTCCTGATTGCCTGCATGCTCGCCCACACACGCGCTCTCTCTCAAATAAATAAACAAATCTTAAAAAAAAATAAAAAAGGTGAGCCTAGCCCTTCCTTCATTTTTGTTCTTGAACTTCCCTTAATATTCTTTTTTTTTTTAAAAGATTTTATTTATTTATTCACTGGAAGAGAGAGACATGAACAGGGAAGAGAGGCAGAGGCAGAGGGAGAAGCAGACTCTGCAATGAGCAGGGAGCCCCAGTGCGGGGCTGGATCCCAGGGCCCTGGGATCAGAACCTGAACTAAAGGCAGATGCTTAATTGACTGAGCCACCCGGGTGCCCGAGCTTCCCTTAATATTCTTGATGGGTCAGGCCATCAAATGCCTGTATGGCCACATGCTCTGTGGAAAGGTGGGTCCCTGTTCCTGTGATGCTGTCTCTGTCCCCTTCTTATTTCCTCTAGAGCTGCTTAGATCTGATATCAGGACAATGAAGAAGTGTACCAATGACCCAGAGATCTGAAAAAATGAACTGGGCTGATCAGCATGTTTTTCTGACCTGGAAATAGGGAAAAAGAATGAGACTGTTATTCCTGGGAGGTGAAGATGGAAAACGGTGCTAAGAGGAGTATGTGGGGCCACATGTGGTCATGGCCAGCCAAATTTATAATGAAGAAATTACAACAAGATCTATGAATAGGGAAACCTGTCTATAGAGAAGCATGGGAGATAGATAAATGGGGGTGAGAATAAGTGAGTAGTGACAGAGAGAAGCAGCTGTGTGGAGATCCCCTGAATTACCCTAGTAACAGGTGTCTGTGCACTCCGGCTGCTGTCCCAGAAACCAGTGACTGGTAGACCAGAGAGCGCAAAAACAACAGAAATTCATTTCTCAAAACCCTGGAAGGTGGAGAGTCTAAAACGGAGGCACCAGCAGATTCAGTGTCTAGGAGGGCCCTCTTTCTGGTTCATAGGTGGCATCTTCTTTCTCTGTCCTCACATGGTGACGGTGCAGGGGAGCTCTCTGAGATCTTTCTTATAACGGCACTAATCACATTCACGAGGGGTCCACCCTCATGGCCCAATCATCTCCCCAAGGCCCTGCCTCTCAATGCCATCACCTTGGGGTGTCAGGATTTCAATACATGAATTTTTGGGGAGATCTAAATATTCAGACCATAGCAATAGGTCATTAAAATAAAGATTCTTAAGTTGATTCTATTATAGATTTGATTTTCTTTCTTTCTTTCTTTTTTTCTCATGGCTTCACAAAGATTCCATCTTTTTTGGAGCTGGGTTGTTCAGCTTTTCCTGGATTTCTGTATAAAGGGAACATTATTATCAGTCTTTAGTGATAATGACTAATTCATAGTGAAGTGACTCTCTGTTTCTTGTAACTAGAGTCTAAAGGAAATGCTACCTTCATTTTGGATAAATTTTAGAGTTAATGTCTTTTTTCCCCCCTAAACTAGTTTTGATTTTCAGGTATATTCTAGCCTTTCCCTCTCCTACCTTTCTGTTAGGTCCACACAGAATTTGAATCAACCCAAGCTAACCCTAGTTTTTTTTTTTTTTTTTTTTTTTTAATACCTAAAACAACCCTTTTTTGACTGTCAATATTATTTTATTTTATTTTTTTAAAGATTTGATTTATTTATTTGGCAGACAGAGATCACAAGTAGGCAGAGAGGCAGGCTGGGGCAGGGGTGGGGAAGCAGGCTCCCTGCTGAGCAGAGAGCCCAATGTGGGGCTCGATCCCAGGACCCTGGGATCATGACCTGAGCCTAAGGCAGAGGCTTTAACCTACTGAGCCACCCAGGCATCCTGTTAATATTATTTTAAAAAATGATTAAATTTTTATCTGTTTCTGTGTGTATTAAGAAGAGGATGATCTTTTAATTTGTCACTGAACATAATTGCAAATCTTGCCAAGCAGGTTCGAAATCTCTTTCACTGAAGTTAAGAATTAATGCTAACAAATGAGTCAGAGTTTTGGTGTAAAAAGCATAAGAAGTGTCTACAAGGAATAAAAAACATGGTCTTTATTTCTATTACTATTATTGTTGGGCAATAAGTACGTTTTCCTTAATCTAGTTCTCAACTGACTGTAAGCCACCTTGAGGTAGAGTGTTAGCTCTGGTTACCATCACAGCATACCATGCCTGGGTGGGTTAACCAGTAGGAATTTATTACTCACAGTTCTGGAGGCTGGGAGTCTGACCTCAGGGTGCCAGTATGGTTGGGTTCTGGTGAAGGCTGTCTTCCTGGCTTGCATATGGCTGT
>NC_081562.1:128530885-128566760 GCF_022355385.1 Mustela nigripes
GGTTCTGGTTGGGTTCTGGTGAAGGCTGTCTTCCTGGCTTGCATATGACTGTCCTGGGTTCTGGTTGGGTTCTGGTGAAGGCTGTCTTCCTGGCTTGCATATGGCTGTCCTCTTGTTGTGTGCACACATATGGGGGAGGGGGGAGAGGCAGGGAGGGAGAGGAAGGAGAAAGGAAGGGAGCGCATAGTTGGAGGTCACTGAGAGGACATGATTGCCTGTTGACCCACGAGCTAGACTGGGCTCATAGGGGCCTCATGAAGCCCTCTGCTGTTCCTTCTAAGTACATTTCCCACACCTTCCTTGTGCTAGGAGCCACTTGAATGATGTAGCCTTGAGAGAGTGAGGTGTCATTCTTGACTGTATACATGGCTGAACCCTGCTGAGGCCCTTCTGTAAAGTTAAGATTCCAGCAGGAGGATGTAAAGATCTACTCATCTTGTAGCTGCCCAAGATAAACCCTGTAGGTAAGTTCCCTTGTTTAAAATGGCCATGGGCCATCTGGGTGGTCTGCCTTTGTCTTCCATCTTTCCTCACCCTCCAGGTATGAGGGCCAGTTTCCAACCTCACCCTGGAAACTCCCAAGGTTGTGAGTCAACACAGGCTCTCTGGTGCCCCTTCTTCCAGGGGCACTAATCCCATCAAGAATGTCTCAACCTAAAGTCCTCATCTAAACCTAATTATTCTCCAAAGGTCCATCTCCAAATACCATCACATTGGTGGTTAGGGCTTTGGCATATGAATTTTGGGGTGACATGATTCATGGCAGGTTATTAAAGGCAATATAGTTTTTTTTTTCCCATGTGGATATTTTAAGCAAATTTTTTTTTTTTTTTTTTTTTTTTTTTAGGATTTCTGGCTAGCAGGGTTTTCACCAAGGCTGCCAGACACTGAGGTAGGAACCGACCTGTTCGGAGGCAGCAGGTGTGGGCAGCTACTCTCCATTTTCTTCAGCCCTCCCTCTCCAGGCTCCAGGAGTGGGGTCGCTGTGCTCTCTGGATGTCAGTCTGGGATCCCCAAGGCATCGGGCATCCTGTGAGCCCTGGCCTGGTGTCGCCCCCACTGCTGTCCTTGCGACCACAGCCTGCATCTGCCTCAGCTTGCCACTGGTGCCCCACAGTATTTTTTGATATTTTGTGAGTTTTATATAATGCAGGTTTTATTTTTATAGCTTGATATTTATCAAGTTTGGCAGATGATTCATTCAGAAAGCAGTCTTGAGACACATGAAAAGGGTAATAATAACTATCACATACTTGTCCCCTCCTATTTGATTTGCATTCAAAATAGAGCAAGGAGGTCATGCTTATTTACTTATTTTTCTAGTTGTTCAGTGACTGAGCACATATTTTAGTAAGTTCTTGCTGGATGCCAGACGCTGTGTTCCGGTGCTTTACATGAATTAATTAATTTCTCTTTGTTAAATTCATGTGATAGGAATAATTTCTCTTTGTTAAATTCATAGATAGGAAATCCCACGATTTCCTATCTATGGCGCCTCCAGGAACTGTCTGGGAGAGTGAAGTCCTCCCTCTTTCTGTGTCCTGTCTGCTGATAAGACTTCTTAGAGGGTTGTCCCAGAATGATCCAAGGTGGACATGGTAAGTTGCTAAGCTAAGGCAGTGATGGTGGGTATGGAGACAGATTCATGAGTTCTTTTGGAGATAAAAATCCATGGGATTGGATAACTGGACAGGGTTGATTCGGAAGAGAGGAAGGACTTTAGGTTGATTTCTAGGGTCCTGGCTGCAGAGATGAGGCTGCTACTCATTAAGTAGTTCTATAGAGAAGGAGAGGAAGGTTCAGGGAGATTCGGAGAGAAACACGGCAACTTTGTAAACTGCTGGTAATATTTGTTATGTGCACATGAAAAATTAAGTGGAGAAATGAGATTAATTATGTGAAGACTGCAAGTAAAATAAGTTCTTTTATTAGAACCATAGTGAAGGTATGTTCTACTGTTAAGCACTTTGCTCTGGGATCTCTCCCTTGGAGACAATGCTGGTGAAGAATCAGCCAGCTTGATGGCCCAGTGCTTCCTTTAGAAGTTCTGGAACTCACTGAGGTCCTCAGACACAATTCACACATAGATGGTGTCTTAGTTTCTTCTTGCAGCTGTAATAACACAAACTTATCGTTGTGTTTTTAACAACATCCATGTATCATCTTCCAGTTCTGCAGGTCAGACTTCCTAAAATCAAGATGTTGGCCGGACTGTTCCCTGTGGAGGTTTTGGGTGAGAATTTGTTTCCGTGCATTTTCGGGCTTCTTAGAGACTGCCTATGTTCTTGGCTTTGTGGCCCCTTTGGTCATTGTCCAGGCCAGCAGGTTAGCATCGTCAAATCTCTCTATCTGACCTCTGCTTCCGTTGTCACATGTCCTTTTCTGACTCTGACCCCCCTGCCTCCCTCTTCTGAAGGACCCTGTGATTACATCGGCTCACTGGGATAATCTAGGATCATCTCTATCTCAAGATCCTTAGTTTAATCACATCGGCAAAGCCTCATTTGCCATGGAAGGTGACATAGTCATAGGTTCTGGGTCTGGGCATGAGGACTTATTTGAGGGCCACGTTTTGCCACCAAGGGGTCTGTCTTGCCCATCATCCTCAGGTGCTCTGTCCCTTGAGGTGCTGCTCCTCCTCCTGCCTTTCTTCCCCTCTTTGCAAGTCGTTAAGGTGTTGGGTCAAACTTATAATTATGAGTTGATATGTTGACAAACACTCTTGGCAAATTGGGGGTTTGGTGGGGCTTGTTTGATAAGGTGTGTCATCAATTAAGAAAGGTTTCACTGTAATTGAAATTTTTTTGGGCTATGTAGGGACAGGGCATCAAGGTGACATAATACTTTTAGCATTGTGTGTAAGAGCAGAATAACTCCTCAAACAGAAGAAAGGGAAATCACCCTAAACCCTCCCCGTAGGGGACCTTGCATTCTTGGGAAAGGGGTGCCAGCTAGTTCCTACTCCTTGTAGAAAGTGTAGTGACCACTTCCTCTAGTAGCATTTCCTGACTTCCTAGCTGAATTAGAAGTTCCTCCTCTGTTCTTCCATGATGTCTGGGCAGAGCTTTATTTTGGAGCATTTATCACATTGTAATTCATTGCTTGCTTATCCGTCCCACTAGATTTTATCATGAGGAGAGATTATGCCTTATTCCCCATTGCTTCCCCTCATACCTAAGACCTGCCTACCAATAACTGTATCTTGAATGAATGAATGAAAGGAATTATTTCTAGAACAGCTTCTGAATCTAGAATTTTGCTTAACGTTTTTATTTTTTCTCACTGACTTGCAGGAATACTGTAATGGTAAATGAGATAATTTCTCTAAAGTGTGTAAGATCTTTGGAGAAATGTTTCATTAAGCTAAGGCTCAGGCACAGCTATCAAAGGAAGCTAAAACTTATTCTCTTTCTTTAGTTTTATTTATCAAAGTTGTTGGCTGGGAAAATTTGCCTTCATGATGAATTTGAGCCAACTGGCAAAAATGTATGCAATTTTACATAATGTCTGACAAACAGAAGACACATAATAAAGCTTCATATAATGTGGGAATGAATAGTGAATTAATTAATAATAAGAGCTGTACTGTATTAGCCACTATACTTTTAATAGCATGCCTTTTAGGAAGGTAAACAAAATAAAACAAAACACATATTGAATCTTGTATGTAAACCTATTAGGTCCTTGTTTTTGATGAAATTGAAAGCATTTTTCTTCAATTCTCATCATTGGTGTATTAGTCAGCTTTTGCTGCAGTAACAATAAACCCTTGAAATTTCAAAGGCTCAACAATTATTTTTTACTCTCATTATGTGAGGGTTGTGCCTTGCTATGGCTGTGCTTGGTACGGCTGGGTTGACAGAACTCAATTGTGCTCTACTGGTTAGATAGGTCTTCTCGTTCTTGGGCAAAGTCAATAAAGCAGCCACTCCCTGGGATATGCATTTCTCATGGCTGGGTGCCAGATATGCATTTCTCAAGGGGTGGGAGAATGGAGGTGAACTGTACAAGTACCTTAAAGTGTCTGCTCCATTGCCCAAGGAAGTCACATGGTCAAGTACAGAGTCACTGCAGTGGAGAAATACACTATGCCTATAGGAAACATTGCCGGGATGGAAGGGAGCCTAAAGTTGTGAACCAGTAATACAATCTGTCATATTCTGTGCCTGAGGTAATGTTTATCAAAGTGCTTTTTGGCTTTCTGTAATAGTAACTGCTCATGGAAGCTTTTATTTGAAGTTCAATTTATTTAATTTAAATAGTAAGCTGATTATCTGGTCTTCAATAGGTTCTGTATAAATAGGCCCCACAGGTAAAAGTAAATAGATTTGGGAATTTTAGCTACAGAAAAATATAATTTTATAAGTGTCTAAATGTTTTCATGAGGGTCATGATGGTTAGCTGTTCTTTATATCTGTGGATGTCCAAGCCAGCAGAAAAGGATTTAATTAAAGTAGAGATATTGGGGTATATTTACCGTAAGGAACAATTTCTTGACCAGTCAAGTGAAAAAGACATGAAAGGGGCAAAAGGTCTCCCTAGTGGATAATTAAATCATTCATCTGCTTGAAGGAGGAAGGCTAGGCCAGATGACAGGTTTCTGCCAATTCTCTTGTTTATAGTACTTTGAATTTTGAAATAAAGAAGTCCTTTTAAGACAGATGGTATTAAAATTCCTCTTACATCAGTAAAATGACACTAAGAAACTTAGAAGCTGGCTTAATGCAGAAAATGAAAATAGTAAGAGAAGCAGATGTGAGAGGAAAATACAACTCTAAGCATTCGTTTGTTTACTTTTGGGAGAATAGAACATCATAGTTAATTCCAATTTTAATATATTCATTTGTTTTTTTTTCATACTTTCTTCCAACAAACGTTTAATCAGTACCTACTATGTGTCCTGCATTATGATAGATGCTGGTTGGCTAAGAAATTATATAATTCATAGTTGGAAGACCGGATAAATCAGCTATAAATGTCATGATCACCATCAATCTTCCTCAGAATTTTTTGCATACCATTTGGAAAAGAGAATAGGATTTTAATTTTTTATAAATATATATTTTATATAAATATATATTATTTATATTTTATTTCCATGATTTATAGTCATGAAAATCTAAATGTTAAAAAGATTATGCCTTTCAGATGATCATAGATGCCCTTCTTTGGCCTTTGTTTTCTTTCTTTCTTTCTTTTTTTTTTAAGAATAAATATCCTATTTAAGAATACATATCCTTTCTTCTCCCCTCAGCTTTATTGAGGTATCATTGACAAATACAAATGTAAGATATTTAAAGCATACATTGTAATGATTTGATATATGTATACCTTGTGAGGGGGTTCCCCCCCGTTGGGTTAATACATACATCATCTTTCATATTTACCTTGTTTTTGATGAGAACAATTAAGTTCTACTCTCTTAGCAAATTTCATTTATAAAATATGGTGTTCTCAACTGTAGTCACCATGTTACATATTAGAGCCTCAGAGCTTATCCATCTTATAGCTCAAAGCTTTTATTCTTTTACCAACATCCCTCTATTGTCCCCACTCCCAAGCCCCTGGCAACCACTTTAAAAAAAAAAAAATCTGTTTCTGTAAGTTACTCTTTTTTTCTTTCTCTCTCTCTCTTTCTTATTCCACATATAAGTGATAACCTGAAGTATTTGTCTTTCACTGTCTGGCTTATTTCACTTAGCATAAAATCCTCCAGATTTATCCATGGTCTCGGGCATTTTTAAAGAGCTCCGAGGTGTTTTAAAATGACAAGGGATCCTCTCTGACAGCAAATTATTGTTTTATTTGCTTTTGAGGGGGATTTGTGAGCAGGGCAATGAGGGGTTCAAAGGCTCTTGCACTGGTGAATCTCTTTTAAGAAATTATCTCTTTTGAAAAGTCAAACAGCAGAGCATCATCACGAATGAGATTTCATCAGCGCAGACGGCCACAGAGGCTCAGAAATCAATACTCTTCTTTTTTCATGAAAGGCTGCAGCTATGACTTTAAAAGAATGACAGAAATATTTGTCACAGTAGTTGCTGTGTGGCATTACTGAGTCTTTATCTGTGTGCTAGCAACGGAATGTGTTTGCTTGTTTGTTGTACCCAACCTGTGATAATCCTAGTCGACACTTCAGAACTGCTGACTCATTTAATCCTCACAGTAGGAGAGGAGGAGCTCTTTCTGTAGTGCTACGTTATCCCCATTTCGTAGATTAGAAAACTGAGGCATAGAGACGCTAAGCGGTTGCATAAAGTCACAGGACTTGTAAATGGCAGGCCTGGGCTTTGAACTCAGGCATCGTAGCTCCATTTTGCTCCTTTTTATAAAGCGAGTCCAATAACCTGAGATCTTTTTAAAACTTAAAACTGATTTCTATTCTATTCCGTTTGGTTTTATCCTACCTCAGCCTTGAGCTTGATTACCTGGATTTACTGGTGAGGACCATGGGTTAGTAATTGCTTCCCTTCCTGCAAGTGAAGAACTTTTCGTAGATTCTGTGCTGTTTGACTGTAAAAATAAACTGCACACACGCACACACACACGCACAGCGGAACGAATGACGACCGTTTACTAACCCAGAAAGGCTCGACAGGGGCCTAAAATGACCACCCGTTCCCCAAGAACAGACAGAAAAAGTGCAGCGTCTGGGGACCAGTGAGAGAAGTCGCGTCCTCCTCTAGGGTCTGACGACCTCACACAGGCGCGCGGGGGCCGCTTTTCTCCGAAGACGCCCCCGCGAGCGGGCGCGACCCCACGCGCGGCGCCCCGCGGGGGGTCCCTGCCGGTGTTGCGGCGGCTGGGCCCCCCCGCGTGGCTGCGCGCGGCCGTTTCGAAAGCCTCGGCCGCGGACCCGGCTCGGCGTGGGGCGTTGGTGCGCCGCTGCCCGCCGTGCGGGGGCTGGAGGCGGAGGGCGGGCTCAAGCCCGCGTCCTCTGGGTACCGGGAACGCGGGTCTGCGCGGGGGTGACCCGGCTGGGGCAGCAGACCGAAGAGGAAGGGCAGGGAGTGCGCGGGTCTGAGCACCCCAGCGCGTTTCTCCCACCCACATCGCTTCCCTCCCCCGCCGCCGCCCACCTGGCCGCCCCCGGCGGCGGCTGCGGAACCAGGCTCGCCCTCAGGCCTCACAGTCGCAGCCCGCGGCTGTCTGCGGGGCTCTCCGGGTCTCGCCGCCCCCTCCCCCCGCTGCGCCCTCCCTCCCCGGTGCCCGACGTGCTCGTTCCCTGCCTCTTGGGTCCGGGCGCGCGGGTGGGTTTGGCCTGCGCGGCGGCGGCGGCGGCGGCGGCGGCGGCGAGGCGGGGGAGCGAGTGAGCGCGAGGGGCGGGAGCCAGTGTCTGTGTGAGTCACCGGTACCTGGAGTGCGAGCGACGCAGAGCGAGCGGCGCGGAGCCCAAGCCAGAGCCGAGCCGGGGCCAGCGAGCGCGGCCGCCCCCCGCCCCCCGCCGGCGCCAGGCCCCGCCGCACACCCGCCCGCGCCCCCGCCGCCCTTCCCGCGCGTCGCGCGGCCGGCTCGCCAGGGGTCCGGCGCCGACTCCCGACCCCGGCGCCCGGCCGCCCGCAGCCCTCCCGCCTGCCCAGAGGCGGTGCGGGGCTCTCCGGGGGATGTCACAGCGGCTCCTCGGAGCCCCCAGCCGCTGTCGCACAGCCGCCGCCCCTGGGAACCGCGACAATGAACCCCCAATGCGCCCGCTGCGGAAAAGTCGTGTATCCCACGGAGAAAGTCAACTGCCTGGATAAGGTGAGCCAGGGGGCGCCGGGCCAGCCCGGACCTGCGGGGCGCCGGGCTGCACCTGCTCCGAGAAGTTTTGGCATCTGGGATGGAGGGAGAGGAGTGGGTCTCTGATTGTTAGGGTCTTGGTCCAGGGTGAGGGCATGCAAAGGAAAACACCCGCAGGAGTATCAAGACAGCACGCTTGGCGCTGGTGATGTTGGAGCCGGCAAGGGTTTTCGTCGGGGTGCGGGCGGCGAGGGTGCGGGGCTGCGCCGCGCAGGGCGCGCGGCGGAGCGCGGCCCCGGGATCCCGGGAGCCCAGGCTGGACCCCTTCCCACCTCCACTCCTGCCCCTCACCGCCCCGCATCCCCGCCCCAAGGATCCGCCCGCACCCACCTCACCGCCGCCCCAGCGCCTCCCGTGTCGGCGGCGAGGCGGCGAGGCAAATAATAATTAACCTGTCGTGGGGCAGCCGCTGCGGCATTGCTAAGAATAATCCCCGCCGGAGACCTGGCTCGGCGCGGCGGGCAGGACCCACGGGGTTTCATCCACCCAGCTGGGGAATTCCGGAGGAAGTGGCCTCGGGCCGGCCCCCGCAGCCCTGCTCCCTGCCCTTCGCGGGCGTAGATGGAGTAGAACAGCCTGAGAGGACGACCCCTGCGCTCTCCGGAGTGACCGATCATTGAAACCAGCCGGAGGCCGTCCCTGGGAGATGAGCGTGTGGTGATGGAAGCGCCTCACGAGGGCACCCCGTCACCTCATCAGTCAGACCGGACTGAGTCCCCGCTCCCCACAATTTAGTAGAAGCTGGACAGGGATGGGGGCGCCTAGGGGTACTTACACGGCCCCCCTCCTGCTCCTTCGGGTGGCCTGACTTCCGGTGGACCCACATTTGTTGAGATGCTACAAACACCATGTTCAGGCACTTGGAACAGGATTCGTCTTCCTTTTGAAGCCACTGCACAGGTTCCATTTCTCCATCAGCCCGGTTAGGATTCCATTCTGGCTGCCCATACAACTGCGCTATGGGGAGAGCCTTGGCGGTTCTTCCCTCAGAGTCTGTACTTGTGGAGGGGATTCATTTAAAACTCAATTCTAATAGCGCCCTGCCTCATTTACTTAAGTGAAAGTAGGCAAACACATCTCCTGTTACCTACAATCATTTTGTTGTAGTATTTTCAAATAAGGGTGGGGCGGCAATGCACTAAAAATATCCCCTCTGTACCCATCCTGGAAAGCCTGGCATTGTACTGAACTTTTACATTTTTTTTTTTTTTTTCAGTACTGGCATAAAGGATGTTTCCATTGTGAGGTCTGTAAGATGGCTCTCAACATGAACAACTACAAAGGCTATGAAAAGAAGCCCTATTGTAATGCGTAAGTATTGTCAACATAGCGTGCCAGGTGTGGGTCAGCATCAGAGAAGGAAGGCGAGTGGATCTGCCTTATTCTGCAGACCTGAACTCAGGGTGTGGGGCAGGCAGGGCAGTGGCCAATGATTTGTTTATGCCGCACACTCTGGGGCCAGGTACTCTGTTGGAGGGTCACGGCTGGATGGATGTCTTTCTTAATGTGGAGGGTAATTCGTGTGTGTCTTCAACAGAGTCTGTTTTTGAGGTGTTGCAGAGTTGGGAACATTTGTTAGAAGCTGCAGAACTACACCCTGAGAAAGTGTGGGCTCTGAAGTGCATGTCAGCTTTCCATTTTAATCATATGATGTTGCCATGTTGCAATTTTATATCTGAACCCAGTTGCTAGGGAGAGGAGTCTCGCCTCATCTCAGCCGAGACCACTCCAGACATCCTAGGGCTTGCACAGGGAACTGAAGAATCGAGACATAGGTATTTCTGGCGGTTAGTAGTAGGTCTGTTGGTGGGGATTAAAGAAAGTAACCTTATTTTGGGGCAGGCTTTTCTGTAGGCATGTTTTTAGCCTATACTCCTAGGAATTAGCTAGCATCTCCACAGTGCTTACCATGTGCGAGGCCCTGCTCTCAGCACTTTATGCATACTGACGCATTTAATCTTTACAGACTCAGGAAGGGGCTCAGATCATATCTCTAATCTGGAGATGGGTAAACATTGGCCTTTGGTTCCAAATGTCTCCCTTGTTGCCCTAGGGCATGTGTCTCTCTACTTCTTGAGCATCCTCTCAGGCCCGAGTGTTTTCAGTTGTGAACTCTTGGCCCTGATGATTGAGGTGCCTTCTTCTCTGTTCCTCTCAGGCCTGGATGTGGCAGAAGATCCCTAGCTTTTTGGCTGGAATCTTGCAAGAGATTCATTTCCTCTAGAGTTTTTGAAGTAGGTTGGTTCTGGTCTTCTAGACATGGAGGGTTCATGGTTATTGACACTTCAGTCATGGGACTGTGTTTTCACAGATAGTAAACTTTCGATAAACATATGTGTGCTCGTACCTCTCTGGGGAAGAACTTTTTTTTTTTTTTTTTTTTTAAATCTCTTTGTGTTTCTGTTGGTTCTAGCCTAGTGCTTATGGATAGGCTAGAAATCAGAAAATGAGGGCACTGAAGAGAATTCAGGACTTTTTGGGATAAGTCAAGTTCACAGATGTTGCCCAAACTCATCAATGTTTTCAACCCTCCTCTGCCATGCCTTTCATTGGGATAACAAGAAGCCCGAATGAGCTTTCAGTGTCATGGTCTCCTGATTCTCTTAAAGAGAGGTATGAAGGTCTGGTTAAACATCAAAGGCAGTCAGCAGTACCTAGATGGGAAGGGTCTCCTACAACTTATAAACGAGATAATTATTCTTTAGTTTAAAGGAAAGTGAGCCATTTCCCCCTAACTCCTCCAGCCCGTGGCCTGATTCGATCAGGCTTTATGGGCCACGTCAAGATTCTTTATAGCTCCACAGCCTGGAGTTTAACCTGGTGATAACAATGCCTTTGGGTGGCCTGGGAGGCCTGGAGGAATTGGGGGAAAAGAGGAAGGACAGGAAAAAAAGAAATTGAAGAGAGAACAATTACATTTAATATGACACGACGGAACATATATACATATCTAATTATGTGCGTGTATACATACACACATATACACACACATACATGTACCTAAAGATAAAGAATTGACTTATGGAGAAAAGAAATGATAAAAATAAAAGGCCAGGAAAATAAAAGAGATACAACGGGAGGAGAGAGTGTTTGGTTTCATAGGGCAACTTGACAATTCAATGCTTAATTCTTGGTTTTAGTTCAGTCCAATTAAAAAAGATTATCAGATTCTGCAGCAAGTCATGGATGGCTGGTTTGCACTCTGACCTAATAGTGGACCAGAGCCCAGAACTGGTGGGATTTGGACCCCAAAACAAAATGCCTGTAATTGTAGGTGGGGAACATCCTGCTGTGTTGTTTCATAGGACTGAGTCTCGTTTTAAATACTTTGGGTATGTCTAAATCAAATGCTTACAGGTTTTTCTCTCTCAACTTTCTTATGTAATTCACATACTTTGGTATTAGGTTTAAGTGGAATTTGGGAGATAGCCTCTCAGATTTCTTGCTTAATATGAAACCTGGTGGTGCACTTTATTGAGCAGAGCGACAGGGGAAGACAGAAATCTAGCTTTAGTGGGTGAATGATTCGAATTGATGGTGTCAATTTGTTTAATTTAGCTTTAAGTTCATGTCACAGCTTGATATTCTGTCTCCAGAAACAGAGCCTGGCAAAGTTGCAGGTTCTGTTTGCTGTGAAGGTTCCAGACTGGAAGGTCCCTATGTTCAACCCTTATTTTTCCAATGGCACAGGTTGCCATGTAAACTCGCTGGGCAGCGTGAATTACCCTCTGGGGATTCTCATGCCTCTGCTCTAATTCAGGTGGTGTATGTCAGTCAGCTGTTGTTCCCTGTGGTCTTGGCCAGAAGGGTTGCCATAATTTCTCTGGGTCAATGGTGGAAAATTGATTCTCTGAGGCATACTGTTACTGGAAAATGAAACATTCTGTTTCCATGTAGAGCAATATTTTATCTGTACCCTTTGGCTCAAGAGTCAATATATGCCCATGTTTAAATGAAAATGATGATTCTTCCTCCCCTCAATTTGTTATTGTGAAAATTTTCATATACACAAAGTGGTTGAAAGAATAGTACAACAAACATCTGTTTATCTTCCACTGAAATTCCAACATTATTAACATTTTGCCACATTTGTTTCATATTTCTATTCAGTTATATGTCCAAATATATCATTGTCAGACCATTTGTCAATTTCATACATCAAGTTAGTTTCCTATGTTGTTGTTTCTTTCCTGAAAACTACATCATCCACACACTAAGAGTAAGGATGTTTTCTTAAAGAGTCATAGAGCTATTGTCACACCTAGGAATATTAACCAAAATATCATAATATCTAAAATCCTATTTTCACATTTCCCCCAATTGTCCTAAGAATGTCTTTTATAGCTGCTTTTATAGCTGCTCTAATTAAGTTTCATACTTTAGTTGTGAAAATGACAACTTTTTTTGAGTATTGAAGATTCAGTATTCTTCACTTTCATTTCTTTTTTTTTTTTATAATTTCTTTTTTTAAGATTTTATTTATTCAACAGACAGAGATCACAAGTAGGTAGAGAGGCAGGCAGAGACAGATGAGGAAGCAGACTCCCTATGGAGCAGAAAGCCCGGTGTGGGGCTCTATCCCAGGATCCGGGATCATGACCTGAGGCGAAGGCAGAGGCTTTAACCCACTGAGCCACCCAGGTGCCCCCCCTTCAATTTCATTTGTGTTGATTTGCATAATCTGTTGGAATTTTCATGAAATGGATTTACATGGCATTTCTTATGGAAAAAAAAAACCTTTAAAATAAACATCAAGAATATGCTTAATAGTTTGGAAGGATAAACAGACATTTAAGTTTATTTTAAAACTATGTAAACGCTTTTTATTTTAATTGATACCTGGGGGCATTTTTTTAATGGGATGAAGTAGCGAGTATTTTCTTCACTTTAAATATGTTGCTTGTTTATATTCTCATGTGTTTAGAGAAGAAACAGGTTTTCTGTTTGATTTCATGCAGAGGAGAACACATATAAAATATAATTTACATAATATTTAAATTTTGATCTTTTGATAGAATGATCAAAGTGTATTACACACTAGATGTAAGATCGGCATAATACACATTAAGCTCCTAATGCAGTCGTGTACACTATTAAAATATTTAAAAACAAACTGGTCTACTTGAATACATGCCATGTTTTCATAGCCTTTATGTTTCATAAGCAGGCGGTGGATTCTTTAGCACATTCAGGACTTTTTTTCATCATGGAATTTGCAAAGAAAAGAGGACTAGGCAGCATTGTTATTGCTAAGAGATGCTGAGAAAATAACAACACATAATTAGATAAAAAAAACTCTCATATTTGTATGTGAATTTATATACCAGATTAAACTACCCAACAAGCTACCCAAAGAATATAAACTCCAAGGCCATTCTACAAATAAATTATTTAACTTACCATGTGTGCAAGTAAAAATTGCACTTGTTATGTGTTTGTTAAAAAATACCTCATTTCTTCAGATTTTCTGAGAACTATTATAACTTCTAAATAACAATGTCAATGGCCACTTCACGTACTGGCACCAAAATCTAGTTATTTTAGGTCAGGGGAGGCCCCCGGTAATGATGCAGTAGTTTTAAGTAGGACCTTGTCAATAATTTCCCCAAGTCATCACTTTGGTGGAAATTTTTTTGGGGGCCGAGAATTTGTTCTGATCTGCCCACGTTGGATATACCTGGTATCTGTGTCAAGTGTATCTTTGAATACGGGGCTGAAAGAACAGAAATATCTGTGCTCAATATGTTTAACTATCTTTCCAAATAAGATTCCCTCTCAGCAAATAGTTTCACTTAACATCATTTTGGGAGATGTTAAAAATAAAACAGTGGGAGCTGTGCGTGGTGTTTACTTTCACTCTGCCTGTGTTAGCATTCGTCTTGTGAATATTTATGGCCTCTCCTCAGCCTGGGAGATGCTGAGCCAGTGCCGCTCATTCGGAGCCGCCCAGAATGGTCAGTGCCGTTCAGCCAGCCTGTCTGGAGGGCGATGATCTAGGCCACTAGCTCTCAGCCACCGTTCCTCTGCTGCTCAGTCCTTGTCAGTGCCTTTACTAAAGCGTGCTCTGAGGACACGGAAGGAAATTGAATTTTAACCAGAGAGTTTTCCACCCGTGTATTTCCCTTATCTCCATTTAGACTTCTCAAACCCAGTTCTATAACCCTCCAAGAGCTTGAGTTATCTCAGGGGGACTTAGGAAATTCTTGCTATTAAGTTTGCTTTAATTACTTAAGAACTTTTCACGAAAGGCACTGTGGTGTAATTGGAGTTTTGAAGCAAGACACAACTAAATTTGAATCCTGGTTCATCATGTTCTGCTGAGCAGTCCCCTTGATCTCGAAGCCTCAGTTTCTTTATCTGTACAGTGGGAATGGTAATGCTTACACTTACAGGGCTGTGTGGGACTAAGGAGACAGTGCACGTCAAGGTTCCAGCAGTTTCTGGCGTGTAGCACACCTCCAATAAACGGTAGTGCTTTTGTTTCCTCAGTGGTACTTTTTTGAGGGATGAAAGAAGAAAAAGAGAGTAGAGGGAGAAGAGAAAGTATATCAGAGAAATAATAGCTGTGCCTCTTAAAGGTTTTTACCCATGTTTTTCAGACTGTGGGTTGCCACCCTTTAGAGGGTCGTATCCAAAACTGATAGAAAAAGCAAGAAAGAGAGCAAAGGGAAGAGAGGGCTATCAGAGTGTATCTGAGTAGTGAAATGAGTATTGTTTGGCAAACATTTTTTTCCTGCAGTTGTTTGTGTACAACGTGTACTGAATCCTGATATAAACATATTTTTACTGGGAGTGGCGGTTAAAAAAGTCCGAGAAATACTAGTTTAGTTCTGTATTCTTAATGCCCCACACATCAGAGAGCTCTGAAAGTTGCCGGTAAGGACCATGCTGTGTGCACTGAATTCATGAATTCAGAGAGCCCTTGCTTTCCCACTCTCAGAGCCAGCCCCATCCTGTCCCACACCCATCAGCCTTTGGGAGTCGGCTCTGCCGTCAGAGCCATCACCGCCCCATGAAGGCACCGTGTGCGCATTTCTCTGTCTGTACCCTCTGCTAGCTTGGGGTGGCTCTGAGGGCATCTGTCTTGCTCACTCTGCATCCCCAGAGCCCGGCACTTAGTACTCGATGAAGATTAGCTGCATCAGTGAATGTGAAGGTCGTGCTGCATCAGTGTAGTTCTGCCTCCTCTCCCCCTGTCCCCCACTGCCACGTCAGGGTGCGGCTCAGCCTACCGTCTCGTGGGCAGGCAGACAGAGGTTGGACAATGTGAGAAGCTGGCTGGGGAGAGGAGGCTTGGAGGGACCTGAATGGTGGGTGTGGTGGTCAGGTTCCACAGAGTCTGAATACCAAGGGCGGAAGTCTCCCCACGGAGGCTCGCCATTGCTAAACCATAAGGAACATGGTAGGATTTCCCTTCGCTGCTTGCAGCCTCGGTTTCAAAACTTGATATCGTTCTAGAAGCTTCCTTACTGATGCTCATTTATTTTCTTCTGGGTGTAATTAGAATCTGTGAAATAAGGTAATTTCTACCTAAGAGGAGCTCTGTGGAAATTAAATGGGGGAACTCTTTGTAAGCCTTTGCACATCAAATGACACGACTAGGTATGCAAATGTTAGCCCCCTCCCTTAATTATAATAAATTGAAAATTGTCTCATATTTCCCCCTTAAAGAGAGGGATAAGTGTCATGTTGTTAAAAAGTAAAAGTTTCTCTGGAGGGATATTGTGGTTTGTGGGAGTTCTAGTTAGCGTCAATTATAATATGTCTTGCCTGACTTTTTAGTTACATACTACATAGAAAAAAATTCAACCTCTTGCTCCATGACATAGACTTGACGTGGGAGGATGATAGGTTTTTTTTTTTTTCTTTTTGGTTAAAATTGGATCATTGAAAGTGAGGGATAGAGACATTTTCTTTGAACCAAACCAAAAAGTTTCCAGTGTATATGCAAGCTGGATTCTCAGTGACCTTTTTGAACCATTGATGGTATCTCATGAATTTTAGTATCTTTTGAAATCATTCTAGAAGACCGTATCTAGTGTCAGTTCTGTCACATTTAAAAGTCTTTGGGAAAGGGGCACCTGGGCGGCACAGTCGGTTAAGTGTCCACCTCTTGGTTTTGGCTCAGGTCATGATCTCAGGGCCATGAGATGGAGCCCTGGGTTGGGCTCTGAGAGAGTCTGCTGAAGATTTTCTCTCCCTCTCCTTCTGCCCTATCTCTTCCCCCTTCCCACTCTCCCTCTCTCTGAAGTAAATAAATCTTAAAAAAAAGTGTTTGTGAAAGATGCCTTCAATGTGTAGTCTCTTTATGATGATGTATTTATTATGGAATGATGTCAGATAAGAAAAGATTTGGAGATGAAGCACAGCGAGTATGTCCTAAATCACAGTGAAATGCAAGGTTAACGCAAGATACAGATGTGTGTGCTTCGAGGGATATTGATTATGTGTCAGGGGCCTGTGTAAGGGTGCGTTTCGGTATGTCTTCTTTAAACGTTTTCAGAGGAGGGCTTTACAGAGGCAGAGTGGTTCTTGCGGATGTCAGGAGTGAGAGAGAAGCAGATATACCCTCCGAGGACACCCTCCTTCTCCAGAGCCCGAGGCCCCTCCAGGCTCCCCCTCTAGAGGAACGGAAAGCTGAGTTTCTTTTCCTTTCTGTTTCCGTTCCCCTGTCGTTAGTGTTATGAGGAAGCCCTAGGCTTTTAGCAGTGTGAGAAGTGGGATCTAGAGTAATATTTATGAGCTAAGTGCCCAGAACATTTTGCAGGCTTAGTGGAAGCATTGTTATTGATTCGGAAGTTCTGCTAGTGAAGAAAACATTCTGCAGCCTTTCTTGTCCAACTGAGATGTGGGGGCACAGGCAGAACCAGAAAATGGGAAGTTGTGAGAAGGACCAGGTTGGAACAGCAAGGATTGTTTATTCCAGCCCTGGAAACCCATTATTAATTTTTTCTGTAGTCATCTGTGCCTTTTTCTTTGTGGCGTCCTTGAGGGAGTGACTTTGTGTCCAACTTCTGTTTACTTTTCTGCACTCTGTTGACTCATTCCTGTTGAGTGGGGAGCTAGAAGAAAACTAGCTCGATGTGCGTATTTCTGAATAGCATCAGATCGATAGGTAGACGGATGGTCCGCTATACCTTTCCTTCAGCTCCGCAGTCTAAAAAGCCATTTAGACAAAAATCTTTGATTTGACCCCCGGATGCTCATTATCCATCCAAGGCAGGTGCAAGTCAGCCCCAGAGAGCACGGGGAGAGCCGGGGGCCCGAGATCTGGGATGTGGACTCAGATGCTTGCCCGTCAGTATTGAGTCTGGGCTCCAAGTAGGACTTCATTATCCATTAACTGATCAAGAACATGAGCTCCAGCAACTCAGGCGTGTGCAGAAGGATCAAGAGCAGTCCATGAATGGGACGCCTGGGTGGCTCAGTTGGTTAAGCAGCTGCCTTCGGCTCAGGTCATGATCCCAGGGTCCTGGGATCGAGTCCCGCATCAGGATCCTTGCTTGGCAAGGAGCCTGCTTCTCCCTCTGCCTCTGCCTGCCTCTCTGTCGCCTGTGCTCACTTGCTCTCTCTCCCTCTGTCTCTGACAAATAAATAAATAAAATCTTTAAAAAAAAAAAAAAAAAAGAGCAGTCCATGGAGCTCATGCATCAGCACAGGAAGACACGTCAGATGCACAGACACATTTCTGATGATGCGTTTGGATGTCTGTACCATCCTCTCCTCTTCCCACCATCCAGCTTTTTGCTGCAGCATTAAGCATCTCTGTAGCCTTCCACACCTCCCTGCCCTTATCCTTGCCTGCGCTCGGGCTCTCTTATCTTATTTGGTCAGTGATCTGAACAGTGTGCCCTAACTGGTCTCCCTGCTCCAGTCTTTCTCTTTCTGAAGGCTTTTCCTGCCACCGTTACTTATCTTCTGAAGCCATGGCTCTGGCGACTTCACTCCCTTGCACAAACACCTCTGATGGTTTCCCCGCCTGCGGAAAACATTTTCTGACAGACACCTGGGGGCTTTTCACCACCTACCTTCCTCTGCTCCCTTCTGTCTCCCCTCCTCCCCTCCAGTCACCCTGGGCTGCTTGCCTGGTGCCTTCATCAAGTGTCTTCACGAAGTCTCAGTGTCCTCATCTGTAAAATGGGTATAATAATGGACTAGGATTGAGGCGTCATTGGAATATCAAAATAATAAGTTGAGCACAATTTCAGACACACAGTAAGGAGTTAATAAAAGATAGAATTTTCATTATTATAAAACTTGACCCATGATCTAACCCTTTACTCACGCTGTTTTTATGCCTTTCTGCCCTCCCCTCTTTTAAAGTTAGTTTCATCTTTAAGGTACGTACGCAACTGTGACAGCCTTTGTGAAGCCATCCTAAATCTCTCCGTCAGTCACTGGACTCTCTTTGTGTGTTCATTGTATTTTCTTTTTTTTTTCTTTTTTTTTTTAAAGATTTTCTTTGTTTCTTTGTTATTTGAGTGGGGGAGGAACCGAGAGGGAAGGAGAGGAGGGTGAGAGAATCTCAAGCCGACCTCGCACTGAATGCAGAGCGTCACACGGAGCCTGATCTCACAACCCTGAAATCAGGACGTGATCCAAAATCAAGAGTCGGACCCTCCATCAGACCAGGTGTCCCAGTGCCCCTCATTGTAGTTTTTATACCTCAGCTGTATCACTTATTGAAAGGGCCGCCTTATACGATAGTTGTATTTGTCTCCCCACTGGGGCCAGTTTCCTGCAAAGAGCTGACCATGGACGTTCACAGCCTGAGTTGGGGGTAGAGAGGGGGCTGGGGAGGTCAGGTCAACTGCAAGAGCTTGACTTCTTAGAGGCATTATTTCTGGCATGTGTTTAAGGAATTGAGAATGGGTGTTGCAATGTTGCAGTGGAGTTCTGCCACCAGCCACCCGGAATTAGTGTCAGCTCCACAAGTTAAGGGTGTGGTCCCCAACAAGACAGATGCCAGCTGCTTGTTCAGAAGTCCCCAGGGACATCCACACTTCTGACCAACTGGCTGCAAATTGGGGGGTTCCCATAATTAATTACTTAGCTAGAAATGACTCAAAGAAATCAGAAAAGTGCTCTACTTAAGATGATTATTTTATGCTAAAGGATACAAATCTGGACCAGCCAAATGAGAATACATGTAAGGCAGGGTGAGGGAGGGTTCTGGGCATGTGTTCTCTTGCCCTTGCCCTGTGGAAATCAGGATGTGTCTCCCTGTGTCCACCAGTTAGGAATCTCCACTGAGCTTTGGTGTCCAGGGTTTTTATTGAGGTTTCATTACATAGACCTAATGACTTATTGGCCAAGTGTGATTATTCAGTCTCTAGTTACCCTCCCCTCCTTGGAGAAGGTCCACTGATACGGCCCAACTCAAAGCCCCAGCCCATCTGAGCTGTTGATAAGGTGTTGCTCTCCGACATCAAGAACCTTCCTGTCCCATTATGACTAGGAATGAAGATCAAACACCCACCAAGTCTATTTAGCCTATCAGTAGAAATTGGGTGGGATTTGTAAACTGTTTGCTGACTGCACAGAGGAGGCGGGGCGGGAAGACCTACTTGTGGAAGGACACTTGATCCAGCTCTCTAGATTAGGTGTTCATCAGTAAGCAGAGCTTTCCAGGAACAGATGACATTTTGGAGAGTGGGAATCATCCCAGTTGCCTTTGTGTACGCCAACACCTACGTTGTACTCCGTAAATGGCCCTTCGGTAGAGCCTGCTGCCCAGCTAGCTTTGTTGGGAAGGTGGGGAACCTCTCTGACTGGCAGAGCAATATGGTTCAAACCCAGGGAACCCTTGCTAACAGAGCTGACTCAACCAGAGGGGATAGACTTCTTTCTGTGAGGATCCCTGTGGTGATCCCAGCTGGAGTTGGCTATGCTTGGACTTAAGATATCCATGAACAGCAGCTACCACTAGAGAGTTTAGGCGATGTATTGAAATTTATTGCTAGATTATTTGTCACTGACATGCAACTGAACAAAGAATGACAGGAATAATGTCTACAGAGATACTTTGTAAAAATCGCTTTGTGACAACTATGTTTTTCAAAGTCGTGTAGGTGAGCCCTGTGTTTAGACATCAGACCACGTGCCTATTCATTTACATATCCATGTATTTTCTTTCCTGGAAATAAGTATGCCTTATTTACTTGCTGAGACAAGATGTAATCAGGGATGAAAGTGTTAATCCCCGATAAATGACAAGTCTTTACATTCCCTTACAGAATAATTTAATTTTCTTTGGTGACTTTCTTCGGCACTCTGTCTTTTCTTTAAGATTTCCAGAACTTCAAAAGCAACTTGTCAAGATCTGTGCTTCTTCCCCTGGCCATCTCCCCCATGCCAGCTCCCTCTTTCTCTCTCTGTTTAAAGTCTTTTCTGTTGCCACTGATGTAGTTCTCTGATTTTCTTAACATTAAGTGAAATTCTATTTAAAAATTTCTAGATGCTTAAGGCACATAATAATTAAGGGTTATTCCTGTCAGGAATAGAAACACCATATTAGAACAGTTCTTCCTCAGAGGCTGCTAAAGAAGGAAAATCCTGTTTAGAGGGTTTGCCTCTGTGGGTTTTCTTTCTTTCTTTCTTTTTTTTTTTTTTTTTAAATGGCAGTTATGTAATGCCAGGTTTAATTGGCTGGGAGTCAGAAAGCTGGTTTATTTGTGCATCTCTTGTGTCATCTGTACCTGAGGGGGGAGTGGTCAGTGAAAGCACCTGTGATTTGTTCCTGAGGGCTGTTGCCCAAGAAGTGTCCTGTGCAATGGCTGTCTGACAGATGTTGAAAGAAAAGCATATTGGTTTTTCTTTATACAGTGATGAGTGTATAACAGACACTGAATAAACACGTGTGGATTGGCTTTAAAAGCACATTTATTGTGAATGGGAACAGTCCTTCATTTGACAGAAAGGCTCCTCTAACGGGCATCCTTCTCTGGGGGGTCAGGAGAGATTGCTACTTGGGATTTAAAAAGGAATTCCCCAGCAGGAGAAAAACAGGTGGAGACATAAAAGAAGTACCTGAGAGGGGGAGGGATCCCATCATCCTCCGAAGGCACCGACGGAGGAGTGCCGATGACCTCACCCATCTGTGCCAACGCGCAGAGACACGAAGGGAGTTTCACGAGATCCTGCAATGTCAGCGGTGTGTGTGTGTGTGGTGTGTGTGGTGGGAAGAGGATGATAATGAAATTCCGACAGCAGGGAGGCTTGCTCTGCTAAAACAGAAACGTCTAATAGGTGGATCCATGTATAGAAAGAAAGATCCTGGAAGGTGGAAAGATGATGGAGAGCATGGGGGCGCGATGAGACAGAGGAGAAGCGGAAGTGGCACCTCTGCGGGCCGCCGGGAGGATACAGCCGAAGCTTTCCCAGCGTGTTTACGCTTTGGCACAGAGGCAAGAGGCAGCGGGGAAGGGAGGCTTTCATGACACAGCTCCCGAAAGTTGATAGGAGAGGATCAGTTGATTTTTTTTTTTTTTCTTTGCTTTTGTTTACAGTTTCACTGTTTTCAGGCTGCTTTGGACTTGATGTGGAAAAGAGGGAACGACTGACTGGGGAAGGAGCGGTGGTGAGGGCTTTGGAACAAGTGGTCTCTGTTGCCTTGGAGCGAAGGGAGGAGCTGCGGGTCACAGCACACGGCCGACTTTAGGAAAGCCCGGTGACCATGTGTGTGCAGGAGCTCTGGCTCGGGAGAAACTCGGTGAGGCCAGAGCCCGTGTACCCGGTGACCGCAAGGGTCCTGGGCTTGCAGTTGGCCTTTATATGATTTACGAAGGAAAGGAAAGAAGGAATAAAAAGAAAGGTGGCTCAGTGGGGCTGGAGCCTTTGAAAAATAAGGTTTTGATTGAAAATGTGGTATTTCAGTGAGTAAGGAAAGAGGAATGCCTCTTAAAACAAAAGACAGAACCTGGGCGCCTGGGTGGCTCAGTGGGTTAAAGTCTCTGCCTTTGGCTTAGGTCATGATCCCAGGACCCTGGGATCCAGCCCCACATCGGGCTCTCTGCTCATCAGGGAGCCTGCCTCTCCCTCTCTCTCTGCCTGCCTCTCTGCCTACTTGTGATCTCTCTCTGTCAAATAAATCATAAATAAAATTTTTAAAAAACAAAAAACAAAAGGACAAAAAACCAAAGCAAAACCAAAAAGTCATGTACGGCATCTCCTGGGGGCTTTCTGAGCTCTGATTACCACAATACACCTTTTAAAGGATGGAAGACTGAGCATTCCAGAATGCACAAAAAACAAGAATGGGGTCAAGAAAGCTAATGGCTGGGGTGCCTGGTGGTAAGTCAGTTAAGTGTCTGACTCTTGGTTTCTGTTCAGGCTGTGATCTTAGGGTTGTGAGATCAAGCCCTGAATTGGGCTCTAGGCCAGACATGGAACCTGCTTAAGATCCTCTCTCTCTCTCCCTCATGTTCAAGCATGCTCTCTCTCTCTTTAAAATAAATAAATAAATTAAAAAAATGCTAATGGCCAATGTGCTCAGTGGCTTATTAAAAACTCTAAAGATAAGTTTTTTTTTTTTAAAGACTTTATTTATTTAAGAAAGAGAGTGAGCGAAAGAGAGAGAGCATGAGCAAGGGGAGGGGCAGAGGGAGAAGCAGGTTCCACATTAATGGGGGAGCCCGATGTGGGGCTCAGTCCCAGTGCTCGAGGATGGTGACCTGGCCTGAGGGCAGACACTTAACTGACTGAGCCACCCAGCGACCCCTAAAGACAAGTTTTAAACACACTTAGAGTCTAAGAAAAAAAGATGAACTATGGCTGGGGAAAGACGGAGTGATAATACAAGATGACAAAGAAGGAAGTAGAGTTACTTGATTCCTAGTTAGCTTTTATCTTCTCAACTGAGAAGAAGCTACTTAAAACCAGAAAAGTTTTGAAAACATCAGTAAGAAATTAAATATTAGGAGAACCAACAGTAGGAAGACACCAAAGTATTCACTGTAAAGCTGAGAAATGTTTGAGCTTCTAGATCCAGATGAATGGCACCTCGGGGACCTGAGGACACCCCGGAACTGAAGGCCACGAACCGTGGCCCCGAACTACAAGAAAGCGGGTGTGTGGGGGGTTAAGGGAACAGGCTCTGGCCCTCCTTGGGGTCAGTACCTTCACCTCACTGTGCCTCAGTTCCCTCATCTGTAAACTGGTGCTGCTGTGTCCATTATTCCATCTGCAAAAGGAGGGGGGCTCTGCTCTCTTCGTGATAGCAATAGTACGTGCCTCTTCTGGTGGCCGTGAGGAACAAACAAGATAACCCGCGTCAATAACCGACTCAGAGCTGATACCATGTAGGACTAGTTAATGTTCATCATTTCCCATTCTCTTTGAGAAATTATCGGCAGAAGAGAGCTCTGAGAGTTTTGGAGATGGGAAAATATCCCAAGTTTCAGAAAGTGGAAGAAGAGACAGATTGTAGAAATTACAGCCTAATAAATTTGACATTAATTCCTGGCAAATTTTCCCTGTGGTGAGTACAGAGATGGTTTGTGAGGATCAAAATAAAAAGTCCTCATAGCTTCTGTGTTAGTTTGCCAGGCCTGCCTGCTGGGCACAGTACCGCAAACTGGGTGGCTTACCTAACAGAAAGAAATGTATTGTCTCACGGTTCTGGGGGCTAGAAGTCTGAAATTAAGGTGTCTGTGGATTGGTTTCTTCTGGGGGCTTGAGGACGGATCTGTTTCAGGCCTCTCTCCCTGGCTTACGGCTACCTTCTTCCTGTGTCTTTTCACATCATTTTTCTTCTGCGTCTCCTCTATGTGCAAATGTCGTTTTTTCATGTGGACAGCAGTCATACTGGACGAGAACCCACTCTCGTGACCTCATTGTAACCTAATTCTGCCTCCACATAAAGTCACACTCTGAGGTATGGTGGGTCGGTGGGGGTTTAGATCTTCGTCGTATCTTTTCTTAGGAGTGGGTTGGGGGAGGGGCACAATTCAACCAGCCCATACCAGTTTCACTAACAAAAGTCGAGCAAAGCCAAATTAGCCTTCTTTTTCCGGTTGTGTAGAAGAAGGAAGACGTATATATAATGACCTTTGGATTTTTAAAAAGACATTCAATGCGGTGACTTTTCATAAATGAAACTTACAGTGAGTATATTCTCTTTCCCCCTTTCCTGCAAGCACTTAATTTAATCTGCATTTGAATTACGTGGGTCTGTTCCATCATTTGATGAGTATGTTTTTCAAGACCTCACTATTATTTTCAAGGCTTAATAATAATCTCTTCTATTCAGGACCTTTACTTTGTGACATTATATGCATTGTCAGCTTCTGAAACAATTATGAATTGTTCTCTGATAGATTGTTCCTCCTCGTAAGAGAATGGCATTAAAATATTTATACGGAAATGAATTTCAGGTTCAAATGGAAAAGGCCAGAAGAAATATGGTTTAAAACTTCATAGAAAATGACACAGTTCTTATCATTTTATTTTCAAAAGAAGGGGGAAAAAAAAATCTCATGACTGTGACCTAGGCTCTAGCACAATTGAAGGATTCTGGTGTGGAGATTGATAATCGCAACATTCCCACGATTTAGGATTTATATTTCAATTTCGGGAATTAATTATTAATTTTATCATGAAACATACTCAGATGGCTTTCCTTTATTATTTTATGAAGTAGGAGGAATTTTGTCTGTGTCTCAGGACTCGGTTGGGTGGACTTGTTCCGCAGCACTGGCAGTCTTGTGGAAGTTCTGGGCTGCCGAAAGGAATGGTACATGCTCACAGCACAGGTGGCTCCTGGGATAAGGCTCGTGTTGGTTCTGGTTTGTTTTCAGTGGACACTCTCTGGTTCGCCTATTCTCTCAGGTGAACGTTGATACCAGATAGAAATCTTACCCACCTACGGGGTTCACACATACTTTGAAAAATAGTATTTCTCCTCCACCCTTGTGCTCCTGCGCCCCCGACTTTGAAAACAGATCCCAAACACACACTTCCTTTTTCCTCTTCATAATCAGATCTTAACTTTGAATGCCTCCACCTAACTGTTGATGTTTCTGTCTTGAGTTAGTTTTTGGATAACTCTTTGTCCACTTATACAAGACTGCTTTTTGCACGGTGTTCGTAACACTGTTTTCAGGATGCCAGACAGAGACCTCTTTGGACCTTAAAAAAAGGGACAAAACTACTTCTCCCCAGTTTTACTATTATAACCCTCCCTCCTACCCCACCCCCCAAATAAATGAATGACTCTAGATTTTTTCCCCCCTCTAATTTCTACTGGTCCTTTCTGTTTTTATTACTTGAGTGGTCAGAAATTCAGCTTTGTGATATGATGGACACTCTGAACTTTTCTAAAAACCTTTGTTCTCCAATAGGATTTCTGCATGAAACTGTAGTGCAGTTACCTGTCTGCTAGAGACAGCAAAGGCTGGTGGTGGCTGGGCCAGCCCCACCCCTGTCCTCTCGTGCTGTGGGGCTTAATCTCTGCAGAGGCACTCAGTGTGGGAAGGAGAAGAGAAACTCAGTACAGCCCTGTCTGTGTGGAAGCAGTAAGGCCCCGCACTGTCGCCTTTCCGAGGTGTGCTCAGTCTCTTTTCTTCTCTCCAGAACCAGGCAGTGCTGTACCCACCTGCTGTCCACTTTTCAGAGGTAGCCATTGTTTGAACCCTAGCAATGCAGTGATTACCCGGGTTTTGAGTGTGAATTTTAAAGCTGGACACTTAAAGTTGGACAGGCACTGTCCTTGTGTCTATTTTTCAAATTGTTAATATGAACATATATTGTCTCTTTAACATTTCAAATAACGTTGAGAGCTGTGCTTTCTTTCATACTCTTCAATACTGTGAGCCTCTGAACACACCGGTGCTGTGGAAGCCCGTTGAGTGCAGAAGACAGAGGGGAAAATTTAGTGGTACAGCTCATTTACATGAGGATTCACTTTCTACATTTGGCTGTAGTGCTTGCTTTAAAGAATATTTATTTTCTGTGTAGTATTAATAATATAAGGCCTTCTGAACTGAGGAATTGTTCTCTTTATTATTAAGTCCATGTTTAGTAAACATTTCTCAAAAACTCTGAAGACAATGGAACATTTCTGAAAAACATCAATTCATGTGTAGACTCATTATGAATTTTCTATTTTGCCTGCTCTGTTTTATGTGGCCTTATTACATTATGCATCATTTAACAGATACAAATGCAGCCCCACACCTTACTTTTACGCTGTAGAGACATTTTATTTCCATATAGACTTATTTCAAGAAGTTAATTGGTAATACATTAGCCTCTGTAACCTTGCTGTGTGGTGTAGTCATTAGGAGCCCAGGCTTTGAAGTCAGGCATTTCGGTTTGAGCTCTGCACTCCACTTGGAAAATCACGTCGTGTCTCCAATCTTTGTTTCCTAATCTGTAAAATGAGGGTGCCCCTGAAGCTGTTGAGGGGGGTCACATGAGACAGTGCCTGGGAAGAGCCTGACCCATCGTGACTGCACATTTCTGAGCCAGAAGACGCATGGTGTGGGGCAAGCAGTTGGGGACCAACAGACTGGATATTTGGGATTCGAGGCCAGAGAAAAATCCACAAAGGCAGGAAAGAGAGGTTGAAACCAGGGAGACCCAGACTTTGGTTCTCCCTGTCCTCACTGACCACCTGTGATGTTGCTTTTCCGCAGGGTGATTCTATTATTCATATATCTACAAACAAGGAAATGGATACAGAGTGTACCCCTCAGCCCCACCCCACCTCCCAAAGTCACGTGTCCCTTTAGCAGAATATATGGGAAAAGATCTGTGGTCATTGGCGTGCTGGACTAGAACTTGATGCAACTATCTCTATATTTTATCCAAATAGGAAGTTATATTACTGTTCTGAGGTTCATGAGTTCAGAGCAGAGTTTGCACCTGGAACCAAGTATGTTTATGTTTCCTGATCTACACTTGGCTAGGCTAGTTAAGTGTCTGGGTGGAATGATATGCTTTTCCTTTTCTTTTTTTGGCTTTTTCAGCTCCGAATTACCAGTGGATATTTGTTGAGAGTGGGTACCTCTGTCCTTGTAGCCTTTGTGGTGAGGTGTGGCCTGAGGGCATTGTGTGGCTTGGGGGAATGGATGTGGATCAGTCTATGCTCATTGGGTGCCAAAGGAGTTCATGGGATTAGTGGATTTTAAGTATGACACTGGAGTCATAACCAGAAGTTGAGTTTATAACTGGAAGCTTGGTGTTGAGGACAAAGGCATTGCCCGATGGAGAACATGAAAAGAAGCTCCATCCTGGTTTGCACTGTCTTGCGATCCCAGCCTCCCTGGAAGCCAAGTGGGTGAGAGTAAAACTGGGCTTGACTCTGCCTGCATTCCTCTCTAGCCCAGTAGGGCTCACCTTACGGCCCCATTCCTTGAATGGTAGAACTCCAGTCCTGTCTTCATTTATTTATTGAATGGTAGAATTCATTCATTCATTAATATTGACTGAACATCTGCTGTGACCAGACACTGTCTTAAATATTTGGGAATATAGCAGGGAACAGAGCGCACAAAAATCACCGTCCTCTTGGAGTTTCCGTTTTAAAGGGAAGAAGCAGACAATATACAGAACAGCAGTATATGGGAAAGGGATAACTACTCTATAGAAAATTTAAGCAAGGAAGGGAGATAGAGTGTCCGTGAGTCTGGTGGGGTTTGGAGGGTGGCCTGCAACTTAGAGTAAGATGGTCAGAGAAATGGAGGTCTTATATTTGGGCAAAACCTAGAGGAGGCGAAGGTGTGAGCTCTGTGGAGACCCAGGCCAGGCAATAGGAAGGACACACAGAGAACTTGGAGGGGTAGGAGCGGCGGGCCGGTCAGGGAGCCTGTGGGGAGTGTGGGCAGCGGAGGTGAGATGAGACGGAGGGCGGCCAGCTAGTGGGGACCGGGGGGTGAGGAGGAAGGGGCAGTGGAGATGGGGGCCGTGAAGGGCTGTGGGGACCTTTATAGCCACAGTGGAGCTGGGGGAGCTGGGAGTGAGCGAGTGCTGCTGGGGCCTATTTAGCACAGGAGTGACATGGTGTGTGACTTAGGTTTTGTAACAGGATCACGCTGGCTGCTGTGGAAACAACGTACCTACTAATAGGCCACAGAAAGGCTTTCCGTGTGTGTTTGCATGCATGTGCGTGCGCCGAAGGGACAGTCACGTGGAGGGTGTGCTGAGCTCGCCTTTGCTGTAAAACAGGAATATATTTTATCATAAGATTGCAGGATTTGTCAGTAAAATCTCAGATTTTACTCCCCAAATCCCAGATCTCAGATTTGTCCTGAGGCCCCAGTCCTCGAGGAAGCTTCGTCCCCCGGGTGTTGCTGGGACATGGGGTCTGAGGAAAGGGGCAGTGCAAGGCCATTCCGCCGTCATCAGTGACTCCTCACCACTTCTGACTTCAGCAGGGTGGACACATTGTGCACGTGGTTTTATTTCCTGGATGTCACTTACGCCTCGATTGCTTTAGAGGGGAACTTGGAAAAATCCTGCAGAATGCTTGAATCCTGTGGGTTTCCCGACAGACGACCGCCTTCTTTCTCATGCCCGCCCTCATTCCATCCACCCCTACCTGCCCCTCCATGACGATCAGGGCATTGCCCTAACAGACTGTATATTTCCGAGTGGGGGTCATTAATTTTCCCTGGCTTGGCTGAAGAAACATTCCAGTCATCTCTTTTGAACATAGAGCACCACCTTGGCGTGAATGAGTTTTGACAACAGAACCTTGTTCTACAGCTAGAGGTTGGCCCCTCCACTTCCTATTAATTTTCTTGTACAATTAAGGCATCGAGGAAAACATTTGAAGAAAGTTTTCATTTCGTGGGCTAATAATAAATGCCATAAGGTAGTTAGCCTGTCTTTTGGCTTTGGTTGTGATTTTTTTGCACAGAAAGTGTACCAACAGTGGCCACTACAAAGGTGAATTAGGAGCAGATAATGACTCTGTCTTTTGAACGCCTGAATACGGAAATTGATTTAAACAGATAATTGTTCTGAAGTGTTCACTTCTCGCTTTTATATTTGCCAAACATCCTTGCTAGTTTCGCTTCTTGGCAATGCAAATGTTTGGAGACACATTGTATGTTCTCCAGCGTTCGTGACTTAGTGTCCCCCCTCCCCAGTTCTGTAATTGTTCAGGTTTGTGGATGGAGCCAATCTGGGGGGACTCAGCCCATCCTTTCAGTTTTAATTAGTTGTGAAATATTAGCAGGAAGGCAAAGTTATTTTACATTGAAGTGACTTTTGGCGGGGGAGGGGGGAAGTGGCAGATTAAATTTTATGGTAGCAGCTGTTCTGAGTGGAATTTGTCACAAAGTTGATGAGAAGCGAATGCTTCCAATATAAATCCTTAGTTTAGAAAAGGTACATGACGCGAGTAAATGAGGGTGTTGAAATAGAGAACAATGTTTTGGTAAATATATGTTTTATTTATTATTTTTTTAAGATTTTATTTATTTATTTGACAGAGAGAGATCACAAGTAGGCAGAGAGGCAGGCAGAGAGAGAGGAGGAAGCAGGCTCCCTGCTGAGCAGAGAGCCTGATGCGGGACTCGATCCCAGGACCCTGAGATCATGACCTGAGCCGAAGGCAGCGGCCTAACCCACTGAGCCACCCAGGCACCCTGTAAATCTATGTTTTAAAACTGAAGCTCTGATGTATGTGTCTTTCTTCTTCTCTTCTATCCATCACTTCCTTCCTTCTTTCTTTCTTCTTTGCCTTCCTCCCCCCCCCCTTTTTTTTTTAAACATTACAGCTTTGGTCTTTCAAAAACAATGATTGCTCTGATTTTGCAATGGGAGTCTTTGTTTAGTTTAGAAGCCAATAATGATACACTGCAAAAGAAAACATAACCGAGTAGGGAGGCTCCCTAACGGTGAGCACACTGGAGAAAGAATTTGAGAAGGAACAGGATGTTTGAACATGTTGTTCCTCTTCCTGGAGCACCACCTCCCTCGCCCCTACCTCCCACCGCGAGACGTTGCCTCCTTGATGACTTTTCCTCTCAACAGGGATGCCTTCCCTGACTTGGCTAGTTCTTTCCACTGCAAACTCTTAGAAGCCTTATCTAGTTCTTCTTCTTAGCACTTACAGTATGTATGTTTGAATAAGTCCTTATTCTATGAACTCCATGAGAGAAGGGAGAGTTTCCTGATTATTTTTTGTTATGATGGTGTCTTCTCTGCCTGCACACAATGCGTGACACAGTGCTAAGTATTTGTTCAGTGAAGGAGTCCATATACGTGTTGAGTTTGGGTGGCTATAGGAAGGCTGGTACAAAGATTTAGGTCTATGGCCTCAAGTTCAATGCCTCGGGAATGTGGTGGTGGTGGGGGCGGGGCGGCAAGCAGCCATTGTAAATGAATGGAATAGAGTTTTGAAATGTCCTGAGACGTGCTGGGCAAACTAGGTAGAATGTCTGTCGCAGGGGCCTGCTGAGTGGATGCTGTCCTCTCTTCTTCCGTGGCAGCTCATTCTTTTTACCTCAGAGTTGTAGGCTTGGATGGCGGCACATTAGAAGGACTCCCCCCTCCACGTGGTAAAACCCCCGTCAGATGGTTTAGGGCAGGGTGGACTTAGCAGTAGGAAGAATGGGGAAGGAAGGCTGCGGGAGGGTGTGGAGTGCCGGGAAGGTTTTTGAGCAGAGGCGAGAGATTGTCAGATTAGGAAGTCTTTAGGAAGAAAACTTTGGCAGTGTGGGACGTCTTCAAGTAGATCAGGAGACTTGTAGGTTCTCAGGCTGGCATAGTCCACACCAGAGCTAAATGAGGCTGGGCCCTGGGAGAAGTGTGGTGGTAGAACCAAGAATTTATGTCTGGCAGCATTTTTGCAAATACAGAGACCGACATGTATGAGAAAAATAGATTTCTGAAAGGTATACTACTCTTCATCAGCGTCTTTCTAGAAACAATGGATATGGTGACTAGCAAAGGAGAGCACGAGGTCAGGTCCGATTGCTGTGGGTTGAGGACCGAGTGGGAGGTGAGAAAGGAGCACCAGTGAGCAGAGATTCCTCTTCTGAGAGGTTTTTCAAAAATAGGAAGAAAAGAAACTGGAGCAGAAGCTAGGGCAGAGGAAAATGCCAGAAGGATCCAAGGGGATGGATTTACTGTGCCATTGAGGGTCCCTTCTTCTGAGATGTTGAGAGCAGAGCTTGGTGGGGGAAGGTGTCAGCCTCTGGGGTGGGCGTGGCCAGCGGATGGCGAGGTCTTGCCACGGGGGCAGAGGACTCAATGCGCTCAATGAGGATTGTACCTGAGGTTGAGGCTTTGCTTTGGGGAAGACATGTGTAGGACCTAGTGCTAAAAGGCATTTCCATTTCCACATTTATTACAGATTTTATTAACAGGTGCTAAAGAAATATTCTTGGAAAGATTGAGGGAAATCAGCCCTTGGTTTTCCCTTCTGACTTGAAAAGTCACCAGAAGCCTCAGACCCCTCCTGAAATCTTGAATAGAAGCAGTCTCAAAACTATGCCATGGAGGATAATTCAGACCCGTGAAAATCCACAAGCTATTGCTCTTCTTGGACAGAAAGTCCAAGGCCAATCTCACAGAGCTTTGGTAATCAGCTGCACCAGAAGCGGGTCTGAAAAGAATAGACCGGTAATCAAATATTGTGAAATATAATGTAATATAAAAAATAAATATAATATACTATTATGAAATAAAATATGATGAAACTTACTGTAGACATTCAGTAACATCTTTGGAATCAGGGAATACCTTAAGTTTGCTAGCACTTTCTCAGTTAAAATTTTTTTTTTTTTTAATTTCCCAGGCCCTTGCCGTTTCTCCATCATGCTCAGGTCTTTTCAGAGTTTCTCATAATAAGTCAACAAATCTATTTCAAATGTGTTTGTTACTAAGCAACAGTTACTAAGAGCGTCTGTAATTAAGATGAAAGTTCCAAGGTAACTAGGCCCAAACACAGCCCCATTTTCAGCGTTTTCCGATAAGGCAAGGGTAGGGTGAATAAAAGTGAAAGAAGGCTGTTTCGGCGAGCGCCCAGTGCCTGACATTTTTTACTGCATCGGCTGTCCTCTAGCTTATCTGGGGCAGGGAGTTTGTGTTTTACAAATCAGCTAGTAGTTTCTACTCCCGCGTTGGACGTACACGGCTCCAGTGTGAACAGGTGAGGCCGGTTGGAGGCCGCACCCCAGCACGCCGGAGGCTCGGCGGCCATGTGCTACCAGGCGTGCGCTGTCTGCCGGGGCTGGTAAGAGGCCTGTCCGGAGGGAGCCCCACGTGAGCTCAGCTGCCTCTGCAGCTAAGACTGACCTAGATTAAGCGGCAATGCAGGCATGTTCTGCACACTTTTTAACAGCGCACAGTGTCTTCTTCCCTTGGAGATTTGTAAAGGAAGGCTCAGATGAATTTTTTCCTATTCATTGGGCCTGGCTCCTTGTAGGCGTCTCACAAATGTTCCTCTTTCCTTCCCTGCTCCATTCAGTTCCAGGGGTGAGGGAAGGCGGGTGGGGTTTCCATGACGACCTGTGGTTGAATGACCTCTTTTTAGACCTGTTGTTAGATGTCCAGTGGCGCCATAGGTCTAGAGAGCCAGGCCTCACCTAAGGGGAGGCTTCGTGGTAAAACAGGAATCAGTCTGTCCCCCAGTCAACAAGCAATTGCTGAGTGACCTTCCAGCTGCCTACAGATTTGGCATTCCCCTTTGGGGTTTACTTACAGGTTGTCCTTACTGTAGGCAGCGTGAATGTCAGCCACGAAAGAGTGCTGACCTATAATACTTTAGGTTTATGATCTTGGGTAAGTCATAACAACCTTGAACTTTAATTTCCTCATACTTACACCAGGGACAGTAATACCTGCTTGGTTCCTATGGTAGGGTTGCCATAAGAATTAGGTGAGACAGGGTATGAAAGTGCTAGGACATGTGTGTATCTAGTCATTCATTCAGCAAATATTTACTAAGTGACTCCTAAGTGCCAGGCACTGTTCTGGTTTCACAGTATAGTCCATGTTGGAAGAAATAAATACATCAGCTTAATTCTTTTTAATGTCTGTTTAATATCCCATAGTTTAGGTGTTCCACGATTTATTTAACCATCTTCCAATTAAGTGAACAGTGCTGCACTGAACATCTTTAGACGTATATTTTTGGCGTATGTGAGAATATTTCTCTAGGAGGGTATCGTAAGTGCTCTTGCCAGATCAAAAGCAGGCATATTTAATATTTTGTTGGATATCACCAAATTCCCTCTGAAAGGCAATGACAACCTTCGCACCTGGAATACCCATAACCCCCATTTTCCAGTACCCTGGCTAATACAATCTTTTAAATTTTATAGATCTGTTGGATGAAAAATAATATCTAGTGGTTGTGTTTTTTCAGCTCCTTGATTTATTAAGGAGTATATTTTCATCTTTGTTGGCTGTTTTTACTTCTGTGATTGGTCTTTTTAGCTCCTTCTTTATCTACTGGGAGATGTATCTTTTTCTTAGTAATTGGAAAGGGTGTTCTCTATATTTAAAACCTATCTGATTTTACTTACTTTTCCATTGAGACGACAGGTGCAAAGTTAAGTGCTACATGTCTTACCGAGGAGTAAGAGGCGTATGAAGTTAAATAGTGAGTTGTAAGTCACTCAGCCAGTTAATGATGGGACTTGATTAGAAGCCAGGATCCTCCTAGTCCAGTCTGCTTTCATTGAGCACAAAGGGTTATTTGGGAGGCTCAGCAGGCCAAGGAGGGTGGGTTACCTCAATGGGGCAGTTGGATGGCTGGAAGCAGCAAGAGGGAGAGCATTGGGTTACAGAAGGGAGCCAGGGCTGAACTCCCAAGCTTCTGCCTCTCTTTCAGCCCGACCTGCAGGAGCTACCTAATCCTGGGAAATAGGGAAGGTAACTGAAGAATCCAGGGCTAATGACCATGGCTTTGTTCCTTAGGGGTTGGGTCCAAAGGCAAAAGAACGAGAGGGACAGCCTCTGTGAGGGTGCTGCCTTCCCTCCTTGCCAGGGCACTTGTAACTGTTTCAGCAGCCCCTGCTGCTGGGGAGACCAGAGAATGTTACTATTCTTAATAATCACAAGAGAAACAGAACAAAGATCCTCTTCTTATTTGAGTTTTCTACAGTACCTCCTTTGAATCATCGTAACTATTTTTCTGATTGAATAGTTACCAGTTCCTTTTCTGTGTAAAAGAGTAAACTATGAGATAAAGCTTTTCTGAAGTGGCCTTATTTTAAGCTTTCTTTTCCTTCTTACCCTGATCTGGCTTGTTACGTAGGGCCAATGGGGCTAAATCCGAGGCTGGAATTCTAGATTTTTTTTTTTTTTTTTTTCAAGGCTGGAAGCCACTTTAGGGGCCATCTGGTTTAACTCACTTATCAAAGGAGTAGGGAAGCCACGATTTTGGGAAGTGGGGTGGTTTTATGAAAAGATTACCCATTGGGGCACCTAGGAGGTTCAGTCAGTCAATCATCTGACTCTTGGTTTCTTTGTGACCTCACAGTTGGTCATGGATTGTGTGATCCAGCCCCTCAGCGAGCTTTGAGCTCAGTGGAGGGTCTGCTTGAGATTCTCTTTCCCTCTCCCTTTGCCCCACTTGCACTCATGCTCTTTCTCTCTCTCAAATAAGAAATAAATCTTTAAAAAAACGAATACCCAGTCTTCCAGATTCAGGACTAGCATTGGAGACTCTTCTATTTTATTAGGACTTCTGGTTGTGTTATTTAACATCTTTCTGACATGTGCCTGTCCCCCACCCCCCTAGCTTTCTTACATTGAAAATGAGGCTGATTGTATTTATTTCATCAAATTGTTGTACTAAGTATTGAATAAAGCATTTCTCATGTTTGAATTTTAACCTCCACATCCGCATGGTTTTGAAATCCCCTCCTTTCTCACCTTTAATGATGCATGTATCTTTTGCTTAGTCAACATTGACTGGATTAACAAAAGGGTAAAGTAATTGTTATATATTTCCATGCTTCAATCTCACACACGACATGCGTCTGCGCATGGACACACACACACACACACCCATAGTCTCACATTCATCAGTGTATAACCACTTCAGGGTTATATAGTGTGTCTCCTGGTTTCAGACATGAGAATATTTGAAATATTCAGAGTAAAAAAAAATTCTCCCATGACTTTAAAGAATTTAGAGAAGGGGATACCACAACTTCCTTACACGTTCAATTTTGATTTTTGACAACTGATACTGTTCGACAATGTCTTTGTTTTAGCTTCTCTTTCACAGGCTGCTGTTGTTCCTGTTTTCTCTTCTATAGTGAGTGTTCTCTTCTGCCCACTGACCGAGTAGATTTCCCCTGGAGTGAGAGGTCGGGCAGTCTGTTGTCCTGCAGAGTGCCCTCAGAGCAAGGCAAGCGGGAATCTGCAGGGTTACAGAGGGCAGGGTGGCTCAGGTCATGCTAATCGATGGGGCTGGTGCAACCTGGGGTCAAGCCATATTTGGTTGGTCTGCCTGGGCATGGTGTCAGGGTAGGGTTGGGCACAGTTGAAGTCAGGTATCTGTGTATTGGGAACACCACCCACAGGGAATGCTTAGGAATGATGGGTTATATTACCAAGGAGAAAGCTAAGAGAAGTTTCCCTACTGAATAAGCTCTTTTGTCCTGTTACAAAGAGTGATTCACAGGTCCTTAGTCCTGCCCTGGCTGGGATTGAGCTGTGGATACCAAGGGTAGGAACTGCCTTCTACCTAGAAGGATTTGGTTTTAGATCAAGAGACAGATTTTCCAGAAGATGGTTTATGCTGAGGGGGGTGAGAAGGTGGGAGGAGGGTGTGGGTAATGATCCTGAATAGTAGCTCCTTTGCTCCATGAGACCTCGGGACAGGCGTTTGCTGTGGGCACTGGACACTCTTGGTGTCAGAGCTGTCATCCGAACTGACTTGTGGTTCAAGGTAGAGGAAAGCTTAATATCCTTTAAGACATCTTTTCTCTAAATTTCAGACTTTCCCTGAGAATGAAAGTTTTCCTCTTGTCCGTTTTACTCAGTTCTCCTCTACTCTGAGACTTATTTTCCCACTTTTAATCATCTTTTTGTGGGTCAGTGGGTGATTTTTGATGTTTGAGGGTAGCATTTTTTTGAACTGTTACTTTAATATTAGTTTTTCTTGAACTTTCATTTGGAGATAATA
>NC_081562.1:128566770-128631142 GCF_022355385.1 Mustela nigripes
GTGGACACGTAGTACAGTTGCATGTGTTTTGCAGAGAATTCCTGTATACATTTCACTAGAGTTTGCCACATGACATTTTGATACATTTGTGTGGACATGTAGTACAGTTGCATGTGTTTTGCAGAGAATTCCTGTATACATTTCACTAGAGTTTGCCACATGACATTTTGATACATTTATTTTTATCTGTTTCTCTTTCTTTTCTCTCTGAACCACTGAGATAAGTATAGACACAATGTCTCTTTGTCCCTAAATAGTTAACGTGTGTTTCCTGAAAACAGAGGAATTCTCTTACATGAATACCATCCCATTTTCAAAATTGGGAAATTAACATTAATACCATAGTACTATCTAATCTACAGACCTGATTCAGAGTTTCCCAGTTTAAATAATAATGTCATCTTTAGTGAAAGAAAATCCCAGATCATGCACTTTATTGAACTGTCAGGTCCCTTTGGTCTTCTTTGATTTGGAATAATTCTTCTTCATGTGTGTGTGTGTGTGTGTGTGTGTGTGTGAGAGAAAGTGACATTTTTTGAGAAAATTTCTTCTTTCTTTTCTTATAGTAATGCTCCTTATTTTACATTTCATATTTCCTCATAATTAGATTCAGTTAAACATTTTTGGCAGAACCAAAATTAATATTACTTTTAAATGAATATTAATTTTAATTAATACTAATGTAATTTTTATTTTAATTAGTATTCATTTACTAAAGTAAAAAAGAAAACTTATTTTATCTTACCTAGAATACTTATTATTCTATATATGAATCTTAGAAGCCATATATAAAGTAAGAACAATTTTTGGGTGTTTGCTTTAAATAATGGTGAATAAATTCAAGTTGAATGGGCTAACTTCCCATTAATTAATTTAGTTTATGAGTGAATCACATTTCCTTCAACATTTAAATTTGCACTTGTGAATTAATATATCTGATTTTCTTTTTAATCACTTCAGATGCCTACTAACACAAACCTAAAGTTCTTAGCAAAAAATACCTTAACTACTTAAAAAATTCTTAACACGTTTAGAAGTTGAACTTATAAATATGGAGAATTTCTCATTTTCCTTACCATCCTAATATCGTTTAAAAACACCCATATTTTCACCTTTTAGTCAATGACAAGCCTAAAATAAATTACAATCTGGCACATTCTCAAAGATGTCAGATTCTCAAGCATTCCATTTAGCTTAATACCTAATGTACAAAGATTATTCTGAATTTAACACAAGACTGTAAATACTATGACTTTCATTAACTTTAGTGTCTCTGTATTTTATTCCATATCTTATCAAGACAAATGCTCACTGTGGGAAAAAGAGGTACAAGAGGTAGGCTGAGGTCGCCATGCTAATTGTTGAGGTGACTGGGCCACCCTACAGCTGTTTGTCTGGCAGAGATTTGGGGTTGCGGAGGCACAAGTCCAGGTTCTTTTTGAACTGCCAGTAAGTCCATTTTAAATCACTATGACAACAGGAGGCTAAGCCCTTTATGGTTGCTGTGACAACATAGAGCTGTCCACACCCTTCAGATGTGATGGATTTTCTTTTTTAAAATGTTTATCTATTTGAGAGAGAGAGAGAGAGAGAGAAGGAGAACGAGCAAGCTTTGGGGGCGGGAAGGTCAGAGGGAGAAACAGACTCCCCACTGAGCAGGGTGCCTGATACGGGGCTCCATCCCAGGTCTCCAGGATCATGACTCGAGCTGAAGGCAGATGCCCAATCGAATGAGGCACCTGGGTGCCCCGTGATGGATTTTCAACCTTAATCTTCTGGGCTGATATCCCTATGTCCTTCTTTCGTCTGATTTAGGTAGACATATGTCTGCATCCCCATCCACGTTGCAACTGGTTTCCTCCCCTGCTTGATTCCATTTTGCATTTCTTTAGCTCTTGGCAACATTAAGTAGTCATTTTATTCCATCTGATTATATTTTGCATTTCTACTCCAATCGTTGGCCACAAGTCTAAAGCTTCACGTTAATGAAAATGTCTTTCTCTAATTTCTCCATGTTACTTTGAATTCTAGCCTTGAGAGCTTGGCTTGGATTCCCAGAAAGAGTTCCACTAGTGCTATGTAACTTGATGATGAGAATTCCTACGCAAGCAACTGCCTTTAAGATCTGAGAGCTCTGTGTGTGTATTGTAACTAGAGATGACAAAGTGTGTTCTCCTTTGAATTTTGTGATTGGATTGCTTTTGAACAGACTTGAAGGCTTAATCACAGTTGAATATATGGACTCAAGTAGGAACAAATCCTGTATAAGAATATCATGAGGTCACGGATAACGGCCACTGTTTATTATGATGTGCTATTTACTTTTGGTAATTTAATTTCATTTTGCTTACTTACAGTGTTTGGGATAATTGTGGTCACTGTTTTCTTGGCAAGAATTCTGTCCCATTATTACCATTTCTGATTCTCTAACTTGTCATCCTTGTGTTTTGGTCATCATCTGCAGTTGCCTCTGGTCTGCCTCATCTCCTCCTCTGACATCTTGTTGAACCCTGAGCTTTCTTTTGTTTTTTTCTATAATCTATGCATTGCTTATATTCACTATTTTTTTTTTTTTTTGTAAACCTTGTAATCATGGTAGAGGCATACTTGATGGCCCATTTATCTTAAAGAGCTCTTTGTCTCCTGGAGGAGCCGTTCAACTTTATGTCCTGGGCCACCACATGTTTAGTATTTTAGGAACCCAAAGGCCATCAACTCTCCCTACCTTAGAGGGTTATTTCTTGTATATGTCCTTCTCTTCTTGGTCTTGGAAATGCCAAGTAGAAAACAGACACGTACTGTAGGTGGTTAGTGAGTTGGGACAGTGCCATCAATTGTCCCAGGGATGCAGGACTGTCTCGACTTCTATTGTTGGAAGAAGCCAATTGGATGCTCCTTCCAAGCTTGCCTTTCTGGAATAGTCATGATTACTTAGTAGGCCGGGTGGTGGTGGGGGGTGTGGGCTGGCAAAGAGGAGCTAACTACTGACCACTAGAAAGCCCAATACCCACCGTATCATTCCCACTATGCTCAGCTCCTCTCCACATGCTCAGCTATGCTTTTTCTTAGGTGGTGCCAAGTCTAGGAGGTGGCCAGCCAGGCAGCAGCCTCTGTGGCCAGGCTGTTGAATGGATTTTAAAGGCTGAAGAGCCAGGAGGCAGTTAGAGGCAGTAGTCACGGTGAACTCAGACACTGCCCAGGATCGTTTGGTAAACTGGACTAGTTTTTTCCCCTTGTTTTGTCGAGTTGTAAATGAAGAACCAAGCCTATATGAATAATTAAGCATGAAGACTAAGCACACAAGGGCAGTTTTGTATAGCTGAAAACAGCAAAGTCATTTAGACGAATATTTACTATCTGCATACTCTTGTAGTGGAAATAATAATTATTGGTGAAGTATGAAATGCCAGATACTATGAAAAATTGTTCTCCTGGATGCGAACAACCTTCTGACCTAAGTCTTAGGATCATCTCCAGTTTTGCAGGCAAGAGGTTACATATGTCGGGAAGGAAGAACCAGCCAGCTGCAGGAGCTGATGGGGTTAGGCTGGGCCCTGAGGACTCAGGACTGTCAGCTCTGACACCAAGACCATCCCAGGCACACAGGGATGTTGGGCTACTACCTGCACAGAAGCCCTGGTGTAGACCCAACAGTAACTGCTTTGCGTGCAGAAGGGCTTGCCGTGGTGTTTCAGGCCACGTGCCTTGCCCAGCAGGTATGATCTCTCTGTCAGCTGGACTCGATCCTTTTTCTTAATGGAGAAGCCCTTCATGCTGTCGTTTCTTTGGCTCTTTAGGCTCATTTCCTGTAGCTGTAGGGGGTTGAAGGCAGGTAGCCTCACCTGGCCTGAGACATCACTTCTCAGCGCCTTATTTTGTCAGATGTTATTATGCCAAGGCTCTTTGCCAGCTTCCCTGCCCACCCCCCCTCTCCATGGAGGCCGTAACTAGGGTGTGGGTTTCAGATCTTAAAACAGCCCTTTGGGAGGTTAGGGATGAGAAAATGCCAGAGAAAGAGGTTTAGGGAGGTTTGGGGGAGGATGGGCTGTTCTGTTGCCAGAGGCCCTGTGGCCTCACCTCACCTAGGAGTTCTCCTCTTTTATTAGCTTCCTGAATTCAGTTTGGAAGAGGGAGATGTGTTTTCTTGTGTGAGGACTGTCCAGAGGGTGGAGCTCAGGCTGCTTTGCTCTCAGCTTGGGATCTGGGATGAAATGAAGCCCTACAGACACAGCTCTGTTTGAACTCAAATGACTCACAAGCGGGTGTCCGTAGAGGAAATGAATGAGTACCCTGGACCTACACAAGGGTTGCCACCCCCCCCCCCCAGGGTAGACTGAGCTAATGCGTAAGCTGAAGGAACCCAGTTTTGGTTTTAAAAAAGGTACAAAAATATTGAAGTGTGTATACATAGCTGATCAGCAGAGTGAGAGGAATTCTTAAAAGGAATTCTGAAAACTGTTCTAAGCCAAACTGACAATGTTGAATCAGAGCAGCGTACCTTACAGGCGAAGAGGGAACAGTGTTCTTCTGGATGAACAGATCCAGAGGTTTGTTATTAACCGTGTCCAAACTCTGCAAACACCCAGTACATGAGCTGATCCCAGAGGGTTCCCTGTTTAATTATATTTTGCAAATACTAATATTACAAGTAAGTTTCAATTGCTAAACACACGCTAATTGACGGGATGGTTGGGAAGAGAGAAAGGAAAGTGTTCCAAAAGGCTTCTTGTGGATGGGAAATCACCTTAGAAGGGAAACTCGTCCAAACCTGGATAATTAGGCAGCCCTTAGAAGAGATACTTAGACTTGTTTATACCGTGGGTTGACATGGATTGATTGGTGTCTCCTATTATTTTTGAGATGTGTAGGAAACTCCTGAAAGAATCCAGATTGAGGGCATTAACTCTGCCCTCTGACTCTAGGGTTACAGAGTATTTCTAACACTGTTGCTAAAACGACCTGGAAACAAAAACACTGTAGAGAAAGAATACTTGTTCCTTACTTGAATCTAACAGAGTAGAGCACTACTTCAGTAAATTCAAGCCGCCTTTTTTTTTTTTTTTTTTTCTTTTTGGCTGGAAAATTTGGTGCCTGCTTAGCATTTGCCTTAGGCAAACTTGCAAATCTATGGAAAACAAAAACTGTACCCAGGGCAAAGGTGATTCACCATCAACACCCACTGGAGGCTCTGAGATTCAAGGGCACCACCGGGGAGTATAGGAGACTTTGTTGAGGAAGCCCCACGCCCATCCAGGCTCTGTTCTGCTCTTATCTTGAGACCTGTACTTCTTTGGACCCTGTAGCCCTACGATTAATATAATCAGATTTTCCCCAACAATAACAGCCACATGTGTGGATGCTCACAGTGGCCCTCGCACTCTTCTGAGTATTTTGCCTGTATTAATTTGTAACTCTTAAAAATCTCTGAAGACACTCTATTTTTTCCTCTCCTCATTTTTTTTTTTTTTAAAGATTTTATTTAGTTGACAGAGAGAGGCACAGTGAGAGAGGGAACACAAGCAGGGGAATTGGGGAAAGGGAGAAGCAGGCGTCCCACTGAGCAGAGAGCCTGATGCGGGGCTTGATCCCAGGACCTTGGGATCATGACCTGAGCCGAGGGCAGACGCTTAACAACTGAGCCACTCAGGTGCCTCTCCTCTCCTCATTTTAAGGTGAGGAGAATCTGAGTTGAGAGAAGAGAATAACTCCACTCAGAATCCCACAGCTTATAAATAATACTATCAAGACCGAATCTGGCTTCAGAATGTGTGCTGTTGGCCACTGTCCTATGTACTTCCTCTCTAACAATTTCATTTTGTTAAAAACGGTACCTGCTTCTCTTGCCTTGAAACTATGGCTTGTCCTGGGGTAACGATGTGAGGGCTGTAGCCCTTCGAACAGACTGAAAGTGTCACAGAAAAAAAGCTGCCAAATGAATGAAAGACTCCCGCCTCATATCGTATAAAGATATTAACTCGAAACGGATCAAAGACTGAAACGTAAGAGCTGAAGTTATACATCTGTTAGAAGAAAACAGGCACAAGTCTTTGTGACCTTGGATTAGGTGGTAGCTTAATATATGACACCAAATCACAAGCAGCAACAGCAGCACAATAAGTTAGATTTCATCCAAATTTGTACTTTAAGGGACATTCTCAAGAGAGTGAAAAGACAACCTTCAGGATGTGAGAAAATATTTGTAAATCATATGTCTGAAAAAAGACACATATCCAAGATATAAAAAGAATGGTTACAACTCAGTAATTAAAAGTTAACCCAATTAAAAATGAAAAGATTTGAATAGACATGTCTCCAAAGCAGATATATAAAGGGTCAATGATGACATGAAAAGAGGCTTTGTCTTTAAGGAAATACAAATTGAAACCACAACGAGGTGCCGCATCACACTCATCGGAATGTGACGTCCACAAAGATGGACAAAAGCAAGTGTTGGTGAGGATGTGGAGAAATTAGAACCTTCATACATTGTAGCCTGACTGTAAGATGGTGCAGTTCCGCTAAAAGTTAAACATAAAGTTACCATCTAATCCAACAGTTCTACTGCTTGTTATCTACCCAAGAAAACTGGAAACACAAAAACTTGAACGTGAGTGTTCAGAGTTGCCTTATTTACAGTAGCCACAAAGTGGAAACAATGCACCAAAAAAGAGGAATCCATCAAAAGAGTGAATCCATTAAGAAGTGGGAATGTCCATCAGCTGATGATTGGATAAAAAAAACATTGTATGTCTATACAATGGAACATTATTCAGCCCAAAAAAGGAATGAAGTACCCATACATGATGCAACATGAGGAACTTTGAATGAAAACATTATTCTGAATAAAAGAAACCAGACATCAAAGGTGATACATTGTATGATTCCATTTACATGAGATCTTCAGGACAGGCAAATCCACAGAGACAAATTAGTATTTGCCATAGGCTTTTGGGGGAAAAGGTCAGAATGGAGAGGCTGCTCATGGCTACAGGGTTTCTTTTTAGAGTGATGAAAATATCCTGGAATTGTATACTGGTGATGGTTTTACAAATTTAAAAGTATACTAAAAAGCTCTGAATTGTATACTTTTTGCTAACGAGGCAAATGTTATGGTATCAGAAATATCTCCATATAGAAACATATATACATACTAAAAAAAAAAAATAGAAAGGAAAAAGAAAGCTGTATTTGCTCTTCTGGAAAAGCAGGAAACAAAGTTACTATTGACCATTCAAAAAAAATGCAAAAAAGGCAGGAAATGTTACCAACTTCATTCTGAGGACAGGAACTAAGAGAAACTGGGATCCAAATCCTTGCCAAACGAGCTTCGTTTTTTCTCCCCACCTCTTTCTTCTCCGTCCCTCTCTCAACCTTTGCAGTTAGAAGAAACGGCTCTTTGGGGAGCGGGGAGAAAAGAAGACAGTGCTTCTGTTTCAGTCTGGAGGCCGGTGTTCCATGTCACGGCCTGTCAAACACTCGAGAGGTTCCAAACCTATTACAAAACAACATTTCGCAATGTTGTCTCTTTCCACACTGCCCTTCTTAATTTTGTGCTGCGCTGTGCTTTTTTCTGCCTGGGTATTTTTGTTGTTTGGTTTTGTTACTTCTGCTTACATACTTATTTTGACAGAATCCTCATAATGAGGAAAGTATAGCGTACTGAGACCTCACTGGAGATTACATGCTGTCCTTGTTTCTAGTTAATATACTTGGGGGCTCATCTGATAGTGGGCTCTTGGCCCACTGTCATCCTTAATCCTGGCACGTCTTTCTTTCTTGCTGTTCATTAAAGATGGGAGGTCAGGTGGGACTTGGAGGATCAGCTCTTTTTTAAATTGAGATATAGTTAACATATAACATTGCATTAACTATAGATGTACAACGTAATGATTGGGTATATGTATATATTGCAAAATAGTCACCACAATAAATTTAGTTAACATCCATCAACACACATACTTTCTCCTTTTTTTTCTTGTGATGAGAACTTTTAAGATTCACTCTTACAGGAACTTTAACTTTCAAATATATGAATATTACATCTGCATATGACATCCCCAGAACTTTTCTTATGACTGGAAGTTTGTCCCCCTTCACCCATTTTACCCACTCCCTGTTGCCACCTCCAGCAACAACCAATGTGTTCTCTGTATCTATGAGTTCAGTTTTTCAGATTCCACTGTAAGTCAGTCTCTCTCTCTGACTTTTTTCTTTTTCTTTTTTTTTTTTAAGATTTTATTTATTTATTTGACAGAGAGAGATCACAAGTAGGCAGAGGGACCCACAGAGAGAGAGAGGAAGGGAAGCACGCTCCCTGCTGAGCAGAGAGCCCATGTGGGGCTCGATCCCAGGACCCTGGGACCATGACCTGAGCTGAAGGCAGAGGCTTTAACCCACTGAGCCACCCAGGCGCCCCTCTCTGACTTATTTCATTTGGCGTAATGCCCCCAAGATCCATCCATGCCATTGCAAATAGCAGGATTTTTTAAAAAAATGGCTGAATAATATTCCATTGTATGTATGTATATATCCACATTTTCTTTATCCATTCATCTGTTGATGGATAATTAAGTTGTTTCTGTGTCTTGGCTATTGTAAATAATGCTGCAGTGAAGAGGACCATCTTTTCTTTTCTTCTGCCCTTATGTTCTGCTTTTTGTACACTCTCACTTTGGTCACACTTTAAAAAATTTTTTTTGAACAATCCTTGGTTAAATGGAGACTTGGAAAAGGTGTTGATGATGTTCTTTTGTCTCCCCCGCACCATGTTTTTGGATGCCCCATTTCCATTCTGAACTTTCTTTTCCAGATACTCCTTTTATGTTTCTAGTAGTTAATCGCTCTGATTGTATTCCCCTTCACTTAGCTGTCCCATGTTCTATCTCTTAGGACCTGGCTTACAGACTAAATGCTATCTGACAAAGCAGCCCAGGTGCATGGGGCTCAGTGCATTATTTCTTCCAAATGGTAAATGTGCTTAGGAATCTGAAGCATCTCTTGGCATCTCAGCATCTCTTAGGATCTCATGGGATCTTTGGTGTAGGGAGCCTCGTGTAGGGACCTTCTTCCTCCTCATTTCTAATTTAATGCACAAACCCCACAGTAACTACCAGACTCTATGAGATTATTGGGTCATCTTGTTTACATACTTTTGGTTTTTTGTTCCCAGATGGAGAAAACGTGGCTTATCTGTGGTGTTCAAACATACATTGTTTCTTATTAAAGGAAAGAAGAGAGGACACAAATGATGCTTGGCATTATTTTTGTTTCAAGAACTTTAAAAAAGTTTGCTATTTGTATATCCTTTGAATTTGGTTATAATGCTGAGAGCATGCGCTGGGGATCATAATAGTAATCCTGAGTCATTAATTTTCTTTTCTTTTTTTAAAAAATTTTATCCCAAAATATTATAGTGTGCACCTCTAATTAATAAGTACCCTTACTTTATGTATAGCTACAACATAAATATTGCCTAACATTTATAATTCCTTTACGTCTTCTAACACATGGTCCATAGTTACATTTCACTCTTTAACAAGGTTGTTCTTTTAAACAGTTGGTCAAGTTAGGAGTCAAACACGGTACATTCTATTGACCTGGCTATTTTTTCACATAAGTATTTTTACATTTATGATTGTCCCCTTCTGCCTCTCTGTTGTTTTTAAATTTATTTATTTATTCCCTTTATGTGTTGGAAAATCCAGATCATTTACCCTAGAGAATGTCCCACAATTTTTATTTGACTCATTGCTTCCATATAGCATGATGTAACTTATGCCTCTGTCCCCATATTTCAAGGGGTCTGATTATGTTCTAGTTTATTATTATTATTATTTTCTGGCAAGAAACCTTTATAGGTGGTGCTCTGTATTTACTATTGCATACTTTAGGAGGGTTGTGTGTCTGGCTAACCCAGTTTTACTCCTCTTAAGATGGATCAGAAATATTTAGCTGTGCCTGATGTATCCTTTGTAAAACTCCTCATCCAGCTTTCACTTAATGGTTTTTGCAACGACTTACCTGGGAGAGGCAAAATGGAAATTTTCTAATTCTGTCATTATTTCTGTTCTTACTAGTTGGGACTCTTATATGGGTGAATTTTCCACCATCAGTTATTTGGTTAGCTTGAAATAGAGTTGGATAAGAAAAAGCAGGACACATTCTTCATTTTTGCCTTTCACGTAGCAATTGTTGGAATAGTGAATTGGGACTTTAGCAACTTCTGCCGGCAGCCATTGGTGAACAGTTTTCTACTATTCTGGGGATGGAGGTGGAAGAACATTTCATCGACTCATCATCAACCTGTGCATTTTATAGACTGGATGTATTTGAATCAGTGGCTGTCATTCTTTTTGATATTCATATTGTCCCTTCTTTGGCCAGTGGAGGCTTCTGCTAATTGGCTTGTATATCTTGTTGACACTACCCTATTAGTCTGAGCCATTAACTTCTGGGCAGCACTTTCTACCTCTTTAAGTAATTGGATTAGTTGGTCTTTAAGATTTCTTTTAGTTCTAGCTTACCTTCCTGAGAAAAGAGGCTGTATTCTAATATTCTACACTAAAATCTTTTATGCGGGGAAAAACACCATTTTGATTTTTTTCTCTTTAGAGGACACATGGTGGATGAATTGATGCATTGGAAAATATGAAATATTTTTGTTTCTCTCCCTTTGATCTTTTAGCTCCCATTCATGTGATGCCGGGTCAGGACACTTCCAGACTCTTAAGCTCAGTATCTAGGTAGAAAATAAAACTAATGATATGAACATTTTTGTACTTAGGCTGTTGTGAGGTTTCCCAAGAAGGTTCCTGATTTTGAAGTTAGACTAGTTTTGAAATATTACCAGCATTATAGTTGTTATACTCCAAATATGATACTTTTCTCACCTTCTATGGGGGGCACAGGCAGGAGGAATGGATAGCTGCTGTTCGTCCCTTAGCCCTGGGGAGGCAGAATGGGGAAAGAAGATGGACTGAGGCTCCCCAGTGAGCTGTTCAGGGAAGTCCAGAAGGCTGCAAAGCTGGCCAAGGCTTGCCAGGTGGCCACAGAGAGTCAGCCCCAGTCCCTACAAGCCAGGAGCTGGAACCCATCCATCCAGGCAGCACCTGAACCAGATCCAGGCAACTGGGCCAAGTCCCCGAGGCTGTCCCTGGGACCAGAAGGTATAACCAGAGGGAAGCATGGATTTAAATTCCAGGGCATACGACAAAAGCTTATCATATCTGAGAAGAAGAAGCTGAAAATGACTTTTTATAAGTGCTTGAAGGACACGTCTTATACAGTGAACCATATATAATAAAACTTAAGAAGGGCCTGAGTTTTGTTTCTGTCTGTACCCTGTGGAGCACATGTGACTTCAAAGGCAGCTCTGTAGGGTGCAGGGAGAAGAGAGCATGCTTTTATTTCTAACTTTGGCACAGATCCTCCAAACTATTTTTGATGGCCAGGAATAATAAAAAAAAAAAAACCAAAAAAACCAAAAACTTACATTCCCTCTAAATTCATTTGCATTTAGCAGATCCACCTTTGTTTTTCTACCCTGACAGTTTCCACTTCCTCAACCTGTATGTTCTCCCTACTTTGAGGCTTTATCTTTCAGGGAAAATGCAAGGGTGGGATTCGATCATTTCAAGTGAAGTCTCAAACAACCCTGTTCATTAATCACCCTTCCCCACCCCTGCCCCCCTGCGACTGCTCCTTGCTTCTTATCCTAAGTGCCTTCCACATTTAAAAGTTGTTTGTAAGACTTTAAAACCACCTCTAATAGAAGTCTGATGTACAAAGGAGCTCCTGCCTTCACTTTAATCTGATGGGACCCTTTGGTGATGCACGGATATAGCTTCAGCCTAATGCATGTACACAGTGTCTGTGTGTGTGTGTGTGAGAGCTTCTGCAGACCTCAAGATTGCATTCATTATAGAAATTAAGGACATCAAGGTTTTCAGTGACTCTGTCTCTACCTAACACAAGGTGGTTCCTTCTGGCATTAAAATTTTTTTAAATTCCAGTAGAGTTAGCACACTCTAACTAGTATTAGTTAATACTAATTAGTATTAGTTTCAGGAGTACATTACAGTAATTTTGCCCTTCCATACATCACTCCGTGCTCATCAGGACAAGTGACATCCTTAATCCCCATCACCTGTTTGGCCCAGCCCCTGCTCCCCAACTCACTTCTGGCAACCCAGCTTGTTCTCTATAATGAAGAGTCTGTTTCTTGGTTTCTCTCTCTTTTTCCTCTTGCTTATTTTTTTGTTTTTGTTTTTTAAATTCCACATGAGTGAAATCATATGGTATCTGTCTTTCTCTGACTATTTCACTAGACTTTTACTCTCTAGCTGCATTCGTGTCATTGCAGATGTGAGATTTCATTTTTTTTATGCCCAAATCATATCCCATTGTGTATCTATACCGCATCTTCTTTATCCATTCATCTACTGATGGACAGTGGGCTGGCTGTTGTAAATAATGTTGCAGTAAACATAGGGATGCATGTATCCCTTTGAATTAGTGTTTTTCTAGTTTGTATTTTTTGGTAAATATCCAGAAATGGAATTATCAGATCATAGGGTAATTCTATTTTTGACTTTTTGCGGAACCTCCCTACTGTTTTCCAGCATAGCTGCCAGCCCTCTGGCTTGTTTCTGGGGGCAAGTTTCCCTTGTGGCTTCTTTGCCCTGCCTTTCCCCAGCTTCTCCTCTATCCTTGGACTTAAGTGCAGACTGATTCAGGGGATGCTGTTTTTATTTCTTTTGGCCCATTTATTTCTGATTATTTTTGTTACTCTTTTCCAAACTCTCCTGAATTTAAAAGTTGTTTGCAACTTTTAAGCCCTATCCTGTTTGAAACTTTGAGTCCTCATATATTGAGACAGTGGTTCTGCTTAACTTAAAGAGCAGACTTTAAACTTAAAGTGTTTGTTTTCTTGCCCTAAGGGTCTTGTGACTTCTCAGGAAGAAACTTCCACTCTGTGTGAACTTAGCACCCCTACTAGGGAGAAGGGACCCTGGTCTGATGATTACAGGTCAGCAAATGAAGGGCAAGATATTATAAACTTCAATACATTTGGTAGTAGAATTCTTTTAATCTCTATATTAATAACTCATAACTCATTAGTCTTTTTGTTAGTAATGTTGCCTTAAGTTATAAAGGACAGCAATACAGTAATGATAATAGTTATATTTATATGCTATAATATTTACCCCATCCTATCCTTTTTCATTCTTTATCAAAATAGAACCTTCTCTGAGAGTTGGAACATGAGTAGGATTAATTTGTGTTGGCCTAGTAAGCAATATTGTGATCTAAAAGCATTTTTTAATCAAAGGGACAAGTGTGTAAGGTATTAAATGGAATTCTCTAAATACCAAGAAGGATTTCAGTCATTTGCATATATTTTCCACCCTTTATGTGTACAAAATTGCACAAAATGATGTTAGTAAGCACACACATGCTCATACATACACTGGGATTTCCCTCAAAGAGCTTACTGTTAGATTCTAGTAAAGAGAAGGAGAAAAAATAAACATATGAAATGTTTATTGAATAACATAAGAAAACTTGAACCTAAATGTTAAATTGGTGGAGGGTAGACATATATCATGGGAATTCAGAGAGGGGAGACCATAGAGTAGATAAATTGGAGATGCCACAGGAAAAGGAAGAATGATTTGGATAATCTGGGTGGGGAGGAGAAAGTTAGGCACTGATAAGATGAGAGAGAAGGACCAAGTGGTGAAGACTGATGGTCCATGGAAAAGGCAATGATGGTTTGAACTGAGGCCTTAGGTACACAGCAGATGTAGGGGGCTCTTTACTGAGAGTTTCAGGAGAAACCTTCTCTGAGAGTTGTTTGTTTTCTTGCCCTAAGGGTCTGGTGACTTCTCAGGAAGAAACTTCCACTCTGTGTGAACTTAGCACCCCTACTAGGGAGAAGGGACCCTGGTCTGATGATTACAGGTCAGCAAATGAAGGGCAAGATAAGAATAGGAAGTAAGAATAGGAAGTTTTATCTACAGATACGAAGCAGCAGTTATGCTCAAACCATATTCTTGCTGGTTTCAGTAGTTTAGACTGTTTTTCAAGACAAAGGAGAACTACAAAATTAAAAGCACTGTATTAGCAGATATAGCAGAGTACCCTAAACTGATTCAAGGTATAAATTTGTCTTTGACTTTGCAGAAGAGGATTGGAATATTGTAAGATCTACAAGAGTGAGGACCTTGTCTTGTTGAACTTTGTGTTTCTCAAAATGTGTGTCTTAGCACAGTGTGCTGCACATAGTGGGTTTTCATAGTTTTCATTGAATGAAACCACGAATTTAATATAAACACATCCTGTGGTTTTGACCTCAAAAGAGGCATTGTAAATGACAATTCAGAGTGCCCGTTAAAGGTGTGTTTCATTGTCCAAGGAATTTTATATGCTCTGGTGAAGACCCACTGCTAGGTTTTTCAGGAATCGTTTTGGGTTTTTATCAGAACCAGCCTAAATTATTTTACTGAAGTATCTTCTATGACTAGAGTAACAAAGAAGGTATGTGAGACCAGATTCTTGTTTTTTTTTTTTTAAATTTTATTTATTTGACAGAGAGAGAGAGACAGAGAGAGATCACAAGTAGGCAGAGAGGCAGGCAGAGAGAGAGGAGGAAGTAGGCTCCCTGCCCAGCAGAGAGCCCGATGCGGGACCCAATCGCAGACCCTGAGATCATGACCCGAGCTGAAGACAGAGGCTTTAACCCACTGAGCCACCCAGGTACCCCTAGATTCTTGGTATTACAGAAATTATGTGACATTGGGGAGATAAGAATGTTCATTGGGGAAAAATCAGGAAATCAAGAAAGGCGATATGCAAGGCAGAAACTGGAGGGGGTGTTAATAGGTGTCTTCACTGCTGCTGTCTTCTTCATTTGTCTTTTTCTTAGGAAATTGACCTCTGTCGTATCTTCAACTGCTGCCTCTACTGATGATGCACATTAATATCTGTTCTGGGTTTCATACCTGGACACTGAGCATTTTCCCATCACCTCAAACTTCATATCACTAAACCCAACTAGACTGTCCCTTTTCCTTCCCCTGTTTTAGCACTTTTTCTAATCACCTAGGCTCAAAATCAGGGACTGTTTCTGTATATCCATATTGCTGTGTGTTTATCAGTTGCCATGGACACTCTATTCTGAATTGTGAGTAAATCAAGAGAATAGAAGGAAGATATTTTTAATCGAGTGAGCCCAAATATGCAGAGCCAGAGGACAGAAGGAAAGAAAGTGATGTTGATGAGACTCTGATGGAAGACACAGATGATAGGGTTTTGACTTAATGGTACCGAGAAGGATCTGTTTCAGGGCAAGAGAGACCCCTACATTCCCTGGCTTGAAACATGTGTTACCTGTTAACTTGCTTAATGTTGGTATATCAAATTTCGATATATAGAATTTTGCTTTAAATGTTTTGGAAAATCCTAGTATTGAAAGGAAGCCTATTTTTAAGTATGTATCTTTCTGTTACTATATTTTGTGGTATACTGGTAGGTTGTCACATGATACACATTGATTCTTAGTTCCATGTTCACTAGACTGTCTTGTGTGTGGCTCTCAGTTAGTGGAATGAGCTGTCACGTGCAGTGGGCTGTCTCTCGCTGGTGGTATTTAAGCAGAGACGGTATTAGTATTTCTGATACCAAAGACACGAGCCTGGCATTGGGTAGGAGATTGGACCATCTGTCTACGACCCTTTTTAAGATTGAGATTTTATCATTTTATAGTGATTTGTAAGAGGATTATTGAATAATTTATTTCTACTGTTATGTAATATGCTGGCAGTAGGCATGCGTTAATTTTGGCTTTCTCTGTGGCACTGTGGAAGGCATAAGGTTAAACACAAGTGATATCTAAGGATGGGACCATTGGTAGAGTGTTCGTGTATTACGCTGTGATTATTGAGTTAAGCTAAAATATTCTTTTGATTTTGTCAACGTGGAGCTCCGCGGTAGGACATGGAGGGGAGGGGCTGCATCTTGGAAGCACTGGGTGTGGCAGTAAGGTGGTCTGCAATTAGCTTGACCTAGTTAATAAAGTTAGCATCATTATAAAGGCTCAGAGTATATCTCTGTAAGAACAGTAGAAAGGGATAGAAAGAAATACCCTTTCCTTCTTTGAACCCAAGCCACGCAAGACAAGGGATAAAAGAGTGCTTGATCTACACTGTTTAAAAAAAAAAAAAAGTTTTGGAGTCAAGCATACTTTAGAAATGACCTCCTGGGTTTTTCAGCCATGTCTAATTTTCTTGGTCTGACACTTTAAGAGGTTCTCCCTCTACTTCAGAGAGGAAGCTTGAGGTTATTCTATGAAGCTTAAAAAGTATGGTTCCTTTAGATCCTTTGCCAGTATTCTATCATCATCTTGAAACAAAGAACCTGGTAAACATCCACAGCTTACTCAATGGAAGAATTCCTTTGAACCAGATTGACCATAGAGAAAAACCTTCATAGCAGCAATTGCAAAGCTGTATGTATCTAGCACTTGCTCCAGACTTCACATGGGTGTGTGCCGTTCTTCTGGAAGGCTTAGCTCTCTCTAGCGAGCATTGTCATTCTTGTGCTAACCTTGCCCTTTCGGTGGTCTTGGTGGTTTCTGCTATCATGAAATACGTTTGAAGAGGGCTGATTAATCAATGTAGGAAGAATGAATGGAACAGGAAACCATAGTAATTAATAGTAATTAATTGATTCAGGAAAGAATGATCTGTAGATGCTAAAATCAGTGAGTGAAAGATTGTTGGGAACAGAATATTGTATAAGTGTCACCCTTTGAGCTGCTCAATTACAAAGGAAAACAGGTACCTTTACAGTGGAGAATACTTGAAACGTGATCAAATTTAAGCAATTTAACATCACCAAAAGAGGAACAAATTGACATCATGTAGTACTGATTCGATCCCTGCCTGTCACTTAGGCAGCATTCCTGTCCCAAATGTTCAATCCGAATCTAATCATGAGGAAACAATCAGACAAATTCAAAAAATGAGGGCTTGTTTTCTTAAGAAATGCCAGTCATTATAGACCAAGAGAGCTGGGGGAGCTGTGTTTTGGCTAGAGGAGACCAAAGAGATGTGACATCTGAATGCAGTATGTGATCGCAGGTTGCATCCTGGGTCAGGGGAACAGCTATAAAGGACATGTATTGGGTCATTTGGGGATATCTGAAAATGGGCTGTATATTAAATAATAACATTATGTAGGTGTTGTTTCCTGAACGAAATATTTTGGCATATGTAAAGAATGTCTTTGTTCTTAGGAGATTCATATTGAAGTATTTAGGAGTTGTCATGTTGCTTACTTCTTCCATGTGAGTCATATAAAAATATATATAATACTATTATCTATAATTTATAATAAATGTAAATACTATATATAATAACTCAGTATAATCCATTATACTGTATATACATATTTGCCTTATACATACATACATACACACACACATACGTTTGTGTCATGTATAAAGCAAATATGGCAAAATGTTAAAAGTTGATAAATCTCGATAGAGGGCATATTCATTGCACTCTTTTTGAAACGTTTCTAGGGTTTGAAATTCTCAACCTAAAGCACTGGGGAAAAAAGAACTTTTGTGTTAAGGGTGAGGTGGTGGAGAAGAATGTTGAGTTGTTAAATTCATGTGTATGAGAAAATGGCATTTTATTACTGTGGAATAAAGTAGAGTTAGTACAGTCATTGAAAATAAATAAATGAGCACCTGGGTGGTTCAGTTGGTTAAGGGTCTGACTGTTGATTTTGGCTCAGGTCGTGATCTTGGGGTTGTGACATCAAGCCCCACCTTGGGCTCTGTGCTCTGCATGTCGTCTGTTTGAGATTCCCTCTCTCCTTCTTTCTCTGCCCCTTCCCCTGCTTGTACACATGTGCTCTCTCTCTCCAAATAAATAAAATCTTTAAAAAAAAGAAAATAAGTGTTCACAAGCATGCACTGTTCAGTGAGCATGATTTATATAGTCTTGAATTCAGAATTTTTAGAGCAGAGAAATGATTGCTGTTGGACATCTTAGTGTTTCTCTTTTGTTTCTGCAATATTGACGTTCTCCTGTTGTGAATTCTTAGCTCACAGAATTGTTGTAAGAATTAATGAGATAATGTATGTGAAATGCTTTGTTAGCTGTGAAAATAATGTCTCCCAAGTTCTTTTATGTTTAGGGTGTAACTTGTGCTGAATTAGAACACCCAGTGTTATATTTTATCAGTGTATAGAATACCCATTCATAGGACGACAAGCTGGATAGGTGGCTTTATTAAGACTCATTCCATAACAAATGTAATTTAGAAAACTAAAGCTGCCTCCATTTAGATGAGATTAACACAGTTCTGCCTCTTGGCATATCTAGAACAGTGTCTAAATACATATAACAAATATTAGCTTTTTCAATAATGAAACAAACTTCACTTACTCTTTATGCTCATTTAACCAGTTGCACTTATGAAAAAATCTTTCCCCAGGGGACGGAAAAAGAACAAACAAGAGATTTAACATAAGTCAATAGAACATTAAGTAGAGAAAAGCTGAGAGTTGCTTGCTGTGGTGTTATCTTGTGATAATTTCAATTTAGGTTTTTAAGTATGCTTTTAGAATTTTATTGTTATACTAAATATAAAATTGTGTCAGTGCATATGGAGGACTTGGAATGACTATGGAAAATGAACATTTTGCTCCTTCAGAGGGAGGCAGGCCAGAATAGCTATTAGAGGGTGATATTTTGACCTTGCTGAAAGAAAACTATATAGAAAGAATGATGAAAAGGAAGGAATTGGGGAACAGCAGATATTACACATTAGCTAGAAAAGACATTCTTGTCAATTCTTGAATTTGACCAGAGTCTAAAGCTAGCACAGATCGTTCAGATGGAGCCATGGTGGGCACAGGTGTCATTGGTAAAAGCTGTGAGGTTGCTAGATTAGCCAGTGACACTGGGTTGTAATCTTTATCAGCTGGCATTTGAGAAGATTACAATGACGGATATTTTTAACAACAACTATCATTGAGTAATTAACATGCACTAGGAGAGACATTAGATGCTTTATGTGTGTTTTCTCAGTTGAATCTCACAACATTCCTATGAGGGAGGTGTGTACTTACACCATTGTTATTTTTCTGGTAAGCAGGATGGACTGAGAGAGGTTGAATAACTTGTGTAAGGTCATACAGAGAATAGTGGCAAAGTTGGCACTTGAGCCCATTTAAGCACCAGGCTATACTCATTTGGCTCTTTAAAGTGGATATTGGAGAGAACAGATCAAGATGCAGGGATTTTTTAGAGATAAGACATGTTTTTGGCGATGACAGAGTAAAAGGGGCTGGATTACTTTCTCAACTTAAAAAACTAAAAATAACCAGGGAAAATATGTGAAACAACAGTTTTCAGACATTAGACAAGTAGCACAAAACAGTAATCTTTCAGAGAAGGGAAACAAATGTGATTGCTCCAACTTACTGCTTGGAGTATATATTATATTTTCAGACATAAAACTGAGCCTAGCTATCACCCTCATTTGAGCAGACAGTTTGAAGAGGCTACTGCCACTAGAAATCACAGGGTGGCAAGGTATTTAGTTAGGAGAGAATGACACAGAGAGAAAGCTCCAAAGATCTGCATACTTTTCAGTGAATGCATGTGAGAAAACTGCCTGAGACCAGGGAAAGACATAGCAAAAAATCAGGTGGAGTCCACTACCTACATACAAGGTATTAATTGGGGCTCTCTGAAGACCAGTGTCTCAGTTGCATGGCAAAATTAGCCCTTAGAGTAAAGACTGTCTAGTCTTGCTTAACAAAGCTTAAAGGCAAGCCATGGAAGGATCAAGTTGTTTCCAAGTAACTTTACTGAATCCAACACAAAGCCCCCAAATATTTAAAGGAATGTAGAAAAACTCCAGCATTAACAAAATAAACTTCATATTGCCTGACATCCAACCAAAAATTACTAGTCATTCAAAGAAGCAGGAAAATATGACCCAGGATGAGGAGAAAAACAATCTATAGAAAAAGACCCAGAAATGGCATAGATCCTCTGTTCCCTACTTGAAAATAGGCAAATTGAGTGACTGTATTTTTTTTTAATTTGCCATGTTCTCTTCTTTTTTTTTTTTTTTTTAAAGATTTTATTTATTTATCAGAGAGAGAGGGGGGGAGAGAGCGAGCACAGGCAGACACAGTGGCAGGCAGAGGCAGAGGGAGAAGCAGGCTCCCCGCCGAGCAAGGAGCCCGATGTGGGACTCAATCCCAGGACACTGGGATCATGACCTGAGATGAAGGCAGCTGCCTAACCAGCTGAGCCACCCAGGCATCCCGAGTGACTGTATTTTTATTAGAATTTTTAAATTTGTATTTAAAGACATTCCTACAAAGATAACTCCATACTAGTTGCTTTCACTGATGAATTCTATCAAGTATTTGAGGGAGAAATATTAATTCTATACAAACTCTTTGAGAAAATGGTAGAGGTTATGAGGTCAATAGTATCCTAATTCTGAAACTAGACAACAAAACTACAAGAAATGAAAATTACAGACCAGTATCCTTCATAAACACAGACATAAAAGTTCCTAATCAACTTTCAGCCTGTCAAATCCAATAATATATAAAAAGGATGATAACACATGGTGAAGTAAGGGTTTAATTCCAGGAATGCAGGGTTGGTTTAAAATTTAAACATCAGTCAGTGTTATTTGTGTCAGGGACTAAAAAAAAAAAAAAACGTATATGTGTACCTTGACATAGAAAAAGCATTTGACTGCATCTCACATCCCTTCTTGGTGAAAACTCAGCAAACTAGGAATAGAAGGGAATTTCTTCATCCTGATGTGGGGCCTCTATGACACACGTAAAGCTAACATCTTAATGGTGATAGACTGAAAGCTTTTTCCTAAGATGAGGAACAAGGCCAAGGATATCTGCTTTCAGACTTCTATTGAACATAATATTGGAGGTTCTTGTCAAGGCAATAAGGCAAGAAAAAGAAATAAAACACACATAGACTGGAAAAGGATAGGCTGTCTTTATTTACCGACATTATGTAGATATTCCTTAAGAATCTTTAAAAAAAAAAAAAAAAAAGCTACCTGAAAGAGTAAGTGAGTTTTATAGGATTTGAGGATGTAAGATCAAAACACATATTGATTACATTTCTATATACTAACGATGAACAGTTAGAACTAAAAATTGAAAAACAATACCATCAAAAATTATGAAATACTTTGGGATAAATTTGACAAAAAATGTATAAGATCTCTACACTGAGAACTATAAAATTTTGCTGAGGAAAATTAATTAAGGTCTAAATAAATGCACAGATATACCATGCTAGGGATTGGAAGACTCAATGTTATTATGTCAGTTCTCCAAATTGATCTACCTATTTATTATCCCAGTTGAAATCCCAGCAGCCTTTTTGTTTTGCAGTACTTGACTGCTGATTTAAAATATAGTCTTTAAAGAAAGAAGAAGAAAATTGGAACATGTGTATTGCCCGATTTCAAGACTTATAAAGTTATAGTAATCAAAACTGTGTGGTAGTAGCGTGGAGGTAGGAGAGGGAGCACAGTGATTTTCCACAAAGATGCCAAGTTAACTCAACTGGGTAAGGAAAATTCTTTCAACAAATGGTGCTGGAACAATTGTACAGCTATCTGCATGAAAAAAAAAAGTTTTAACTCTTACCTCATACCATACACAAAAATTAACTTGAAGTAGATCATAGGCATAAATGTTAAAACAATTAAATCCCTAGAAGAAAATGTGGAAGACAGTTTTAGTGATCATGAGTTAGGTAAATATTAAAAAATATACAAAAAACAGAAACAATAAAAGAAAAAACTGGATACATTGTATTTCCTGGAAATTCAAACTTTTTTTTTCTTCAAAAGATGCTAATAAAAAAGTGAGATGGGAAGCTAAAACTGGGAGAAAATATTGCAAAATATGTGTCACACAAAGGACTTTTATCCAGAATGTATAAAAGTCTTTTTTCTAGTGTTTATTACTATCATTACTATTATTATTGAAGTATAGTTGACATTATGAGAAACTCTTAAAACTCAACAGTAAGAAGACAAAAAACTCATTAAACCCATTAAAAATGGGCAGAAGAGTTGCAGAAGCATCTTTTTTCACATAAGTAGTCATTAGGTAGATGTAAAATAAAACCTCAGATATACCACTGCATTCCTATTATAATGTGTAACATCAAAAAGACCAACCATATCAAGAGTGGAAAAGGATGTGAAGAAACAGGAACTCTCAGAGCTGCTGGTGGGTATATAAAATGGTACAAAATTTTATAAACGCTTCCTAAAACATTGGATACCATATTCTCCAGCGATTCTACTCCCAGTTATCCAAGAGAAATAAAACATATGTGTTCAACATGTGTGTGTAAAGACTTGTACATGAATGTTCATAGCCCTGAAGCTTCGTTTCTGATAACCCCAAACTGGAGACAACCCTAATGTCTGTCGGCGTGAATGGATAAACGTGAATTTATCTGTGATGGATAAATTTTGCTATCTCCATAAAATATAATACTACCCAACAACGAAGAGGAACAAAATGTCAATACACTCAACAACTTGGATGAATTTAAAAATAATTATACTGAGTGAGAGGAATCAGTAAGTAACATGTACACACTGTGTGATTCCATTTGCAGAGAGAAAGAGGGGGAGAATGGGGGGGCAAGCTGAGGAAAAGGGAGAAGCAGACTCCCCATTGAATATGGAGCCCGACATGGGGCTCTACCCCAGGACTCTGAGATCATGACCTGAGCCAAAGGCAGACGCTAAACTGACTGAGCCACCCATGCATCCCAATTGTACACTTAAATATGTGCGTTCTATTGTGTGCCAGTTCTGCTTCGTTAAAGCTGTAGAAAGAATGCTAACTTCTTTCACTGGTGAGATGCCAAAGCAGCATATTAACAGTTGTGGTAGAAGCCTAGATATTTAAGAGCAGATGAGACCTTAGAGATGCTCTTCGTCATCACACATTGTTCAATTAAGCCTAATCAAAATGTTACATCTCATGACTCCCCCATGAGAACATTAGTTCCAGGAAGACTGGCATGTCCTGTCCATCTTCGTGGCTTCCACTCTGTGTTAGGCAGTGTTTTTTGCCCAGAGGTGCTCAGTAAACATATGCTGGTTAGTTGGAAGCGTGATGTTTCCTAAACTGAATTATAGATGAGAACTGCTTCACATTCTTGGTTTAGTGGAAAGATGCACTCAGTGAGTGGTCGATCTTGTTACAGTTTCCACTTAGAAAACTTTTCAGAGTTTCCTTTAGGGACAGAGTTGTTTTACTAGCATGCTTGACACTTCTTAGGTCTGGGACAACCTCCAAGGTAGAACATAAATTACCGGGGTGCGTATTATTGTATTATTTTGGGTCTGCAAGTGACCGAGAAACTAAGTAATAGCAACCTAACCAAGACCGAGGCGTATCTGTCCCTGAGGTCTGAGCTGATCTGGCGGCTTTGCTCGGTGAAACCATCAGAGACCCCGCTGCTTCTTGTTTTTCCACCCAATGGTTTTGTAATGTCACCAGGAACTTCACTTCTTGCATCGGTTCAGGAAGTGATACAGAACGGAACGCCTGAGGGCTGGGACTGGGGCAGGGCAGGCTCGGTCTTCCAGCTCATCACTGGCCTGTCTGCCCCAGTTTCAGACTCTGAATGAAGGAGCTAACTCCGCCTCCTCCAAAGTTACCTCCCGGTGGTTACTATTTCCTCCAAAGAATTCACAAAATGTTTCCACGGAAGGTCAACATGAGAGAATGGAACCTGCCCATGAGAAAGTCTGCTACAAGGGACCTCTGAAGAAGACTGGCAGGAAATGTATCAGCATCATTTAATAACTTCGATCATGCTTTAGCCATGGCTGAGGATGTTTTCATACTGCTTAAAAAATGAATTTCTTGCAATTTTGTGAGGCAGTTCAGTTGGTTTTGATTTTTCAGTTTTTAAACAGAAGAAACTGAGTCATGGAATAATATATAACGAAGCATCTGTGTTCGACAGGGAAATCTGTGGCACCCATCGATCCTGGAAACCCAAATTATGGGTTTGCCATCTACTTCTCTGTGCATTAGGTCATGCTCCTGTTGGAGAAAATGAGAAATGATCTAAAGGCAAAGAAAGAAAATTTAAGAACTGCCCCCCCTCCCCAAGCCCCGTATTAATAGAATAGACATTTCTCTGTTGATTGTCCCGAGGTCGGCCCCCCAGAGTTCACGGGGAACTGGACTGCCTCGTCCTCAGAGCTGGGCATGGTGCTCTTTATCTTTGACTCAGGGTGCAAAGTGTTGCTTAGCAACGGCGATTCTCCCAGCTCTCACAACCGCCACAGCCCGCAGACCTGACAATAGAGCGGAGTTTGAGAGTGAGATCCTCATTTTTCAGCTTCTTCACTGTGGTAAGGGGGAATAAAGAAAGAAAAGGCAAACAGGATGAAAGCATCTCCGTCAACAGCCCAGTGCAAAAAAGCATCTGCCGATGTCGGAGAATGGGAGGTGGGGTGGGGGGCAGCGCCACGCTCTTCCACGTGATTAGTAAATGCCGGCCGTGAGAATGAAAAGGGAGGGATCACAGCCGCAGAGGTTAATTAGGGAAGGTAAAGAGGCAAGAGAAACGAGATGGCTGGGCAGTCTTAAACATGGAAGTTTCTGACTGACTGGGTGTCTAGAGCAAGTCTATGCTCTTTCTGTTTTGTGGCTTTTGTTTCTTTCTCTTTTGCGGGGAGCGGGTCCAGATTATTGGGCAGGGCTTGGAAGGGAAATGGGATGAAGGGAAGCTTTTTGCAAACTCTTACTGGCTTCCTTAAAAATGGGCTAGGCAGCTTCTTCCCGAGTTCTAAGTGTTTAAAAGGTGTTCAGGATGGTGACTTTCAGGGATGGCCTTGGGTTGGCTCCTTTGCAGTCCTGGGCGACAGGGCAGAGGAGCACGGGGCCCTTGGAAGTGTTCTGCGGCACTCGGGGTCATTTCAGTGTTAGAAATGCCCTCGTCTCCTGGTTCGTGTTCCTTCTCGCCCTTTCCATCAGCTCATGCAGATAAAATGGAGGAGCATGTGCTGACCACTCCAAGGAGGTATTTCAAACCTGAGAGATTACAATCTTTCCTAGCAAATGCAGGAATGGCCCTTTGTAGAGCGGTTTTCTGAAGTGAATCAGATGGGTTTTTCAGAGCCGAAGGAAGTCAGAGGATGAAATAAATAAAAGCAGAGAGGAAATTGAAAGGGGTGTGTGTGGGGGGAAACATATGTTTTCAGATGATATTTTAAAATAGATGGAGACTTGATGAGACAGAGATACTGAAAACCGACTCCAGATGGTGGGAATAGCAGTGGCAGGCTGGTGTGAAGGGACAGAACGCAGGCGGCAGGCGTGGGAGGAGGCGAGGGGAGAAGGGGGAAGGGGGCTGAAGGAGGCCTCCGTGTAGGTGGGCGGGGTACGAGGAGTGTTTGAGGTTATACAAAAGAAAGTAGAATTATTGAATCCATACCCTTCACCTTCAGCTCAACAATTTACTCAATACGTTTCTGTCTTGTAAGAGATCTTTTTAAATGGTATGTTTACGAAAAAGGCAAGCTTGCTTCACTCTGCCTTCTTTGCAAAGGCTGTGCCCAGAGACAAAACAACTATTCCAATCATCACCGGGGTGGGGCTGTGGAGGAAGTGGGCCAGAGGGGGACTCTATCAAAATTTGTTTTTTCCTCTGTACGTTCAAATGATGGCACTCCCTGTTGAAGGATATTTATGCTTTCCTGCGACAACCTTGTAGAGCCCTAAAATATCGAAATTCATTTTCATGAATTGATTGGAGGGAAGGGTTTATTGCGAGAAAGGAAATTGAGAAATAAGAAATTATTCCACGTCTAGCATTAAGATACCCAGAGTGGCTTCTCATTCCCGAGAGAGAGAGAGAGAGAGAGAGAGAGAGAGAGAGAGAGATCCATCCACATTCCCTGGATGTGAACTGATGCCGTTTTATTTGCATAATAATCACTTAACATCAGTGGGTTTCCTGACTCTGAGTTTGGCACTAGGTTTTCATTCGGTGAGCATTTATTGACTGCCTACTGTGTGCCGGGGGGAGTTCTAGGGCTACAAAGAGGAGCAAGTCATAGGTCTGCCTTTGTCTTTTGCGTGAATGAGTGAGTGTCTCCGTTCCCATCTGGACTCCGTGTGTTCTGCTGGTATTCCCTGAGAGGGGCCTACGGCTTGAGTTCCGTCCCTGCCAGAAATCCACACCCACACCTCACTCTTGCGTTTTCTCAACTGACCCGTCGTCACAGATTTCTGCCTTTTCCAACCACTGTTTACGCTGAGATAATTGTTGGTATCAGCACTTAGCTACCAGGGTTACAGAAAACATAAAGATTCAAAAGGAGATGGTGATGATGTTCGTTTTATGTAGGGCCATGAGTTAAAATGGCAACACTTGTCTAGTCCATTAAACATGGAATAGAATTTGCATGCAGAGGGTGACTGCCCTTGGGTCATTAGAGCCTTTTGCACGGAGCTGTGTGTGGCTATTACATCCAGAAACAGGCCAGTGTCTTCGTTTATTGTGTGGTTCTTGTCATGTTCCTGGGAAATGTCGGTAGTTTCAGTTGTTGCGATTAAAGCGGTTGCTTTCCGAAGGGCCGTATTTCTGTTTTCATCAGCCTTATCTTTTCTGTTTACCGTTCTCTCCGACTTTTTCATTTGTTCTTGTTGCTCACCATGGAAACCTGTTTGTAAATCTTCTGTGGGTGATGATGTAACCAGAGTAGTGCAGGCAGAGTCCCCAAAGCCTGACAGTACATGAAATGACTAGTTTAAGCAATGCTGAAATAGAGACAAGCCCATCACTATAGGGAACAGAAGGGATGCACTCTATTATTGGTTTTTTTTAATTTATTTATTTTTTAATTTTTTTATTTTTTTTGCGCTGAAAGGCAACAGTTGTTGTAAATTTTGTTTGGAAACAGTAAAGAATTGGCAGCGTGTGGGCAAAAGTTTCCAAAGTAGTGGTATCTGAGAAGTCAAAGACTCCTACTAGTGTATTTAAAGGAAATAGAAGCTGAGAGAGAATTACTTTTTTGGTTTTAAGGACAGCTCTGGGTTATGACTGATGCTGTGACTAAGAAGGGTAGAAGAGCCGGGTGGGGACGCGAGGGTAAAATGCAGGGGCCCATAGTCGGGGAAAAGTAGGACAAGTTGAGGAGAGATAGACGGATGCGGCTAGCCTACATCTCCGTTAAAAATATACACTCAAAACCGAGCAGCTCCAAAATGTGTCTAATATTCTATACATCTAAGGATGTTTCGGTGACTTCTTTGGATTAATCTAAGATACTACCCTCAGCTAAATTCTTCGGAGGAGTAAGTTTTTACATGCAAATGTGGTTATGCCCAGCGGGAGCTGGAGAAATTTGCTGGTAGAGGGTGAGATTAGGGAGGAGAGAGAGCCTGAAGGAAGGTGGGTGGAGGGAAGTTAAGGAAGAGAGAGCTTTAGAATTTCAGTGATATCTGAAGCCCAAAGCAGACTTCATTTTTCTTTTAGTCAGAATCTTTTCCGTTTTCCCAGTCGAAGTCACAGTAGTAACAACAGGATCATTTTGGCATATTACATTTCTCATTGGGGAGAATATAAATTAAGATGCCTCTGGGTTCCGTCCTCTTTATTTATTTATTCATTTTTATTGGAAGATTATTCATTTATTTGAGAGAGCGTGTGCACGAGCAGGAGGAGGGGGAGGGGCAGAGGGGTAAGCAGACTCCTTGCTGAGCAGGGAGCCTGATGCAGGGCTCAATCCCAGGACGCCAGGATCATGACCTGGGCCAAAATCAGGCACTTAACTGACTGAGCCACCCAGGCGCCCTGTTTATTTCCTCTTTAAAGCAAAAAGCACAGCGTGATAGTTGTGTTTTAGAGTTTTGGAGCCGGAAGATAATCTGGTCTAACCTCGTCATTGTACTGGTGAGGAGGCTGCAACCTACATGGTTAGATGATTTATTCAGTCAACTAGTGGATTAGAAGAGACCAGAATCCAGATTTTCTTAGGTTCTGACTCGGGTCCCATGAGGATTGTTGGGGGAAGGAGGATGAGAAAACCAAACCCACCTCCCCCCGTCACTTTCTCAGAAGGCTGACATTAACAGACTAGTTCTGGCCGAGACAGAAAGAAGCCAAGCAGTGGCTGGGAGACAGACACCACTGGGGTATCTTTTTGTCCTTGAGCAAAGAGTGCTCTGAATTCAATTCAAGGTGAATCAATAGAGACAATATTGAAATTCAGAAGAAAAATCAACAGGGTGCCTGGGTGGCTCAATGGGTTATAGCTTCTACCTTCAGCTCAGGTCATGATCTCAGGGTCCTGGGATCGAGCCCCGCATCGGGCTCTCTGCTCAGTGGAGAACCTGCTTCCCTTCCTCTCTCTCTGCCTGCTTCTCTGCCTACTTGTGGTCTCTGTCTGTCAAATAAATAGATAAAAATCTTTAATAAAAAAAAAATAAAAGAAGAATCACCGTTCTGGTTTGAGCCATACTTCCCACACTCCATCATACTTCGCTGCATATATGTTATATATGTTCTACATAATTTAGTTTGCTTCAAAATCCTTCAGTTCAACAATTTGGATAGCAGGTTAGTGCTTTGATTTTAAAGGTAGACATACCATGGTTTAATACCCTTAATTCAGTGTTTTTCAAAAGTTTACTGACGTAGAATTTTAAGAAGTTTCTATGAGGGAACTTGTAGGTAGTTTTAGTTATCTCTCCTTGTCAATTCACCTTTTCTGACCTTTATCCCCTTATTGTTCCTTCTGCCTCCATTGTTCCGTAGGCTAGATTTTCCCCCAGCTCAGTCTTTCCCAGCCCAATCCATACCTTGGCCACTGGATAGCTCTCTCTTCATCTTTCAGGGCAGGGATTCTGGAACTTTAGTGTTACTTAAGAATAGTCCTGGGAGCTCAGACCCCACTTCTGAGATTCCAGCATAGTTGGTCCGAGATGAGTCCTTGGAGCCGGTGTTTTAAAAACCACTCCCGTTGACTTTGATGTAAGCAGTCCATGCATCACAGTGCTGCATGGTGTCAGATTTCGAGTGCACTAATATAAATCATAGGAACACCTACACTTGGATCCCTTTACCTAATCATAAGAACCTTTTTATCTGTGCTACTCTGGCCACTGGCTCTGTCTGTGGGACCTAGTGTTTTCTTCACCTGCACTTAGAACACCGTTAACGGGGAAGAATTCTAGTTTCCCATACAGTACTGTCATCTTCTAGTTGATGAATCTGGTCCAAGGAACTCCACTTCCAATGATGTGAGGCTTGAAGGCTGAGAGGTAAGACACCTGCCGCCACCAAAGAGTGACCTTTGGGAAGGAACAAGTTTTAAAGAGTAGCTGGCGGCAGGCTTTCTTTGGATTCTAAGGAACTCATAAGAGCAAATTAAGTTGAGTAATAGTACTTAAAGTACCAGACCACAGAGAAATAGAATTTTCTATGGGAAGTTTGGAATGGAGAATAGCCTTTCACAAAAATGATAAAATGTTTCCTGGTTCTTAGAAAAAAAAACAACAACATTATCTCTACAAAAGGAGGTCAGTGAGAACTCTGCTGTGATTCATCGACTGTGAATAACATATGTGAGTGGAGACTTAGCGAACCTGTCTAGGACATTATGAACATTTTTTTTTTTTTCCACGAGGAGTGTAGTGGTTTGTGTATGAAGCAGTCAATTTTTTGGGAAAAAAACATTTTTCTCCTTTTCTAGTGGGTGAACTGAGAGTATTTGATGAAGATAGAGATTTGTAGATATAGGAGCTGACGAGGTGCTACCGATCTTTCTGTATTCTTTTTTTCAATAAAGATTTTAATTTATTTATTTGACAGACAAAGATCACAAGTAGGCAGAGAGGCAGGCAGAGAGAGAGGAAGGGAAGCAGGCTCCCTGCTGAGCAGAGAGCCTGATGCGGGGCTAGATCCCAGGACCCCGGGATCATGACCTGAGCTGAGGGTAGAGGCTTTAACCCACCCAGATGCCCCCCGATCTTTCTATATTCTTGATTCTACCAACTGTCTTTAATCATGAAGGAAGCATTTAAAATGTTTTGACCATGTATAGATGGTACGTTCTCTTGTTTCAGCCCGTTGGCAAGATTGGTGATTTAGAAATGTTACTCAGTTTTCATGGGGGTCATGAACTCGCTAAACCCTGATGGAGTTTTCTTATTGCTGGGAGAGGGACTGATGAGCTTGGCTCTGGATGCTTGTTTTTTAGAAGCATTATTTGACAGGAGTAGGAGAACGAAACAAGCAGAGTGATGGAAGCCACTTTTTACTGCTAATTTCTTCCTTTCTCATATATAAGATCTTGCTCAACTTATGGTCCTCTAATAAAATGCATTGGGAACTCTAGGCTAGTAGACTCCTCTGGTACCAGCATGCAAATTTTCTTCTTCTCTCTCTCTCTTTCTTTTTTGCCAAATAGTTCTCCTTTGAGTCATCAAGGTAGACACAGCCAGGTGAAAAGAGATCAAATCTTGAAGAATCTTCATTTGCTTGTGTTAAAGTGAAAAATGGGCTGACTTGATTTTAAATAAATAGAAATGTCCTTAAAAAAATTCTCCCCTGTTTTTCCTTCCTCTTGCAAGGTGCACAAGAAACTGAGAGAGAGAGAAAAAAAATATATATAGAACAAATTGAAAAAAGGCAATCCATATTCTCTCTTATACTCTTGTCATAAACTTTTTCCACATCAGAGAGAATATAGTGTTAGTCCACTTTGGACCCTGTCCATATGGGCTAGTTGCTGCAAGTTTTAGAAAGACTTTGTTGTAATATAATTTCACCAGTTGCTTGGCATGGGTCCCTGATAGACAGGCCAGGAAAACCGGTAACAGAAGCTGGTGAAAAGGCAGAGGCTTTTAATGTCTTATTCAATTCACTCTTCATAAGAGGTATCAGATGTGAAGGAGCCTGGAACAGTTCCCAGTTTTGATGAAAGTAAAGAGAGTCAAAATAGAAAAAGAGTTAAAAAGTGCTTTGAAGAATGGGAACTATTTGTATTAGTCAGGCATGCTGGGTATTGAAAGAGCTAGCAGGTGCCACTGGGGTGGCGGTCATTATTGTTATTATTTTTTAATTATGGAGATAAAGTGAAGTCTCTCAGAATTAAAATATGTTAAGTTTTGTGACTAGCTTAAAAAATGCACAGCCAAAACAGATTGACCATGGAAATTATAGACACGTCAGACTAACATCAAATACATGAAGAGATCTCAGAAAAAAAAAATCATCAAGTAATTTATCACTATTTTTAGGTGAGTCTAGTAACCAACCGGGTTTTGCATAAACTAAATGGCATTAGGCTAATCTGTCTTTTATATATAGAAGGAGACGACAGGTAAATAATGGATATTGGGTAACAATGGATAATAATGTATTCATCTTAACTTTAATAAGCTGGTACTTTCTCTCAACTGGAGTAATGGTATATGCAGGAATGTCACATCCATAGAGCATGTAGAATTTTTCACACTGTCAATGAAGGGATATTTAGGCATGATAGCCCGTAGTGACCACTTGTATTGTGGGTAACTCGATTAAGAATTGGGGAACATGACATCAACTTTGTAGACTTCACAGAGTTCCTGATTCTCTATAAAATCTGGAAGAATTAAAACTGACTTTACCAAATTGGAAAATGACATGCTATCGGATTAAATTAATTTTGGATAAAACATGAGTAGCAACTACAAGTTGAGGAAAAATTACCCTTATTGTAGCAATCTAAGCATGACATGCTAAGGAGAGATGGAGAACATGATTGGATTTGGGAAAGATTTTAGAGGAAAACTTGAAGGCACCTGATAGCTAATTGGATAAGGAAGTGAGGTGTTTATGTTTTGTACTGACACTTTGTCTTTTTACAGGCTGCCTATTAGTCTCCTCCTCTATTTCTTTGTAGCAGAAGGAACATAACATCTAGCTAGAATCCTTAATCCTTTATTCTTTCTTCATTTCTTAAACAGCACAACCACATTATACACTGTCAGTTTTGTTTTATTTTGTTTGTTTTTAAGGAAAATGAGGATCTACATTCAAATGTCCCAATAGGAAATATTGTAACTGAGACATTTATTGTGAAGTACTACCTTGTTTTCTTGCTTCCAGTCCAGGGCTATTTTACTAAGCCCGGAGAGAATGGAGGCTGGGGTCAAGGCCGGAGTGGTCGGAAAGGAAATAGGCAGATCTGAGAGAGATTCAGGAAGTAGAGGTGATGTTGGGATGTGGAGGAGAGAGGGAGGTTCAAACCTAAGTTCCAGTTGGGATGGCTGGTTGGATGGAGGTGGGACCCTAGCAGGGAAGTAGTAGTTCTCTTTTGCGTGGACAGGTGGTGCATTTGGTTTTGGTTACGTTGAGTCTGAGGTGTCCGCAGGCCATCTGAGTGGAACTCTTCCCTGGTCGTTGGATATGTGTATCTGAATGAATAGCAGGGACCAGCAACCATGAACTGTGTGTTACTTCTGACCCAGGTGGAAATGACTGATGACAGATCTACGTGGGAAGAACAGGGAAACTGCTCAAATTTCTAATTCCTAAAAGCTGGCATTTGGCCCCAGGTGACTTAGTGTAGCACGGGTCTGTGAGGCGGACTAAATAAAGGACTAAAATAAAAATGTTAAGTGTGACTAATTTGATCATTATAAAAATATATATGCCTGTAATTAAGGGGAAAAAGCAGAGGTGAGAATGCATATGTACTTGTGATTTAGGAGATAGACCTTATCTTTGTTTATATCAAGAATTTGTGTTTGCACTTGTAGTAGGCTGAGATTCTGGGGGCGATACTGCTTTGTGGAGACCGTGGCTCTTGAACAACTGAAGTTCTAGCATGTTCTGACTGGACAGAAATTCCTTCCTACCTGGCTGGACTCACCAATGGCCAGGCGACTTGCCTCAGCCAGTGAAACGAGGGAAAAGGTGATGCGCGTCCCTTCTGGGCAGAAGTTTTATGAGACCGTATGTGGTGCTGTACCTCTCTTTACTTCTGCCAGGAGGCTGACAATAGTGAGATCGAAAGTTTGGTCCCAGAGTGAGAATGCAGAATGTGATTCATGCATGGACGTGTAGCATGAGTGAGGAAAAGAGCACAACACTGCCAGTGGAAGACATTGATAGTTGTGAGTTGTTCGTTCCCACGCCATCATTAAGCCTATCCTGATTGATATGCAGTATCCAGGTATAGTGACTAGTTTAAGGACGTTTCCTCTTTTGCCAACTGTCAGATTTAGTCTAGAAGTTTATTAGCCTATTTCAGAATGTACCAAGGACCATTGAATTCATTTTAATCTTCCAATTTCAGAGTGAAATTTCCATGTGAGTCTTTTTCTTCTAAAGAGGGATTATGGCAAATCATATCTAAGATGCTTAATTATTATAAAGTCTCCGTTATGTGGAGGTCAGGACTACAAACTAGGGCAGAGAACGGGGAAGGAAATTTCTAAGACCTCAAACAACTCAAGTGTGTAGTGGTCACACATTCCAAAAGCCAGAGCCCCAAGACATTATTACTATATAGGCACCAGTTCAAAGATTATTTAGTTTTAGTTGCACAGGATTAACAAGCTTCGTTATCGCATTCCTCTACCCTTAGCAGATTAAAGGCTACCAATTAAGAGAGGCGGACTGTGAGCACTAGTGGAGGCAGTTATACTAAAAACCGGGGGAAGAGAAAGTCTGACAAAAAGAGGAGAAACAGGGAAACTTGAGAAGTAGCTTCAGAATTCCTAAGTCCCTGCTATGGGGAAACTTTTGGGATTGTGGCAGTAGTCCCACATGTGTCAGTAGCCGGAGGGGTGCGGTGATATTTTATAAAATTAGGATGAACCCTGTCCTCAGGAAAAAATAAAGTTTATGTGTTATACCCTGATAAGACAGGGTTCTCCTACAAAGTTAAGCCTAGAAGGGACATGAGGTAAAAAGGAATAAGCTCTAGTTTTCAGAAAACTCATTCATTCATTTAGCCAACAAATGTTTATTGCTGACTGCAATGGAAATTGCTCGTCCTCAGGGACCCAATGATAGGTTCACTGTCTCTGTCCTCCAGGGGTTCACAGAGATAGAAAAGTAAATGTTTGCAACACTGCTGTGACCTGTGTCTTACTGGAGGTGTGTACAAGGTGTGATGGGACCTGGAAGAGAGAGGCAGGCGAATTTTTGTTGCGGGAGGGTGGTGCCTTGAGAAAGATTCCACGGAAAAGCAGTGGTTCTGCTGGGTCTGCAAGTGGTTGGTTTAGCAGATCAACCAGTTGGCTGGGATCAGTATTGCGGAAGGGGAGGAGAGAGGCCCTCCCAAGCAGAGAACAGAAAGAAAGAACAAGTGCGGAGGCGTGGAAGCCTATGGTGTGTTTGTGGCGAGGAAGGGGCATGTGGTTCTAGAGGGAGATGAGTCTGGCTGGGGCGGTGGGGCTTGCCAGGGGGCCCCAGGGGTGGCAGATAATAGGAAGTGTGACTGGACTCAAGCAGACCGGTATCTATTCTTGTTTTTTCTTTTTACCAGCTGTCTGATTTCTAATTCACACCTTCAGAGATGAAATTCTCCAGGTCATTCTTTGGCCTTGAATTAGAATTCTCTTACGTCATGGATTTCTTCTTGCACAAATTGTGCAGTTTCGCATAAACTAACTGCGGGGTGTTCCTAAACACAAATATGAAAGAGCTCTATATTGTTTCGGCCCGAATGATGAACAGCACAGAACTGAACGTTTAGATTCCTCTGAAAACTGTGATGGAGCACAACCAACAGTAATGTCAGGTTTCTTTTGTTTGCTTTCTGTATCAGTGCACCAACAGAATACTAAATTCTGCTGGGCGGAAACATATTTGTGGGTTTCTTCAAAATATAATTTATTGAGGAAATATTGTGAAGGTAAGGCAAAATACAGGTGTAGTCCATTTCAGAAGATCCTAAATGAAAAAGTGCAGATTTCCTTTTAAAAGTCCTGCAATGTGTCAAAACTATATTTTTTTACTTTTATTCGTGATCATCTGAGTGACTTGTTTGCCCCACAGAGTAGGATGCCAATGAGGAAGAATATTTTTGTCTCCTTTCATCCTGTTGCCTTGAGGTTCATTTATATATTTATATAAAATATACTCATATAAATATATTATGTATATATTTATATATATAAGTGAACCTCAGAGCAACAGGATTAAATATGAATATACATATTCATATTGGAATAACATTTTACTGTAATAAATGTAAACTTTTTTATGTTTCTGGAGAAAAATCATTTTAATGTATTAACCAAACAAGCATTTACATGTTTGTTGCTTTAAAATGTAGTAACTGAAGATGCACTGTTATGAAAATGAGACATTTCTAAAGCAATGGGAAGAAAGTCAATGCAGCCCAATAATATCTCTGAAATACACTCTACCTTTGGAAGAAATAAAACATTTCAAGAATTGCATGTGATGTAACACGCAAAATAACATGGACCCTAATGTGAAAATCAAGCACTTTTAGAGGGCGAGTCTTTCCACTCAGTGGTCATTTGTCTTCCAAGAGTTCATGGTATTGGTTCATGGCTAGGAAGAAGCTGTTTGGGCACAGCGAGTGTGACAAGGAGTGACGCCGCCTTAGGATAGAGGAGATCAGATTGGCATAACCTTTTCACATTTTTCTGCGCTAATCCACTGGTCTCTTTTCTAAAAAGCGTTCATGTGCGACAGGGCTAGCCATGCATAAGCTCCCCACCAGGCTTCCTAATGAGTTGACCAAGAACCATGACCAGACCAGGTGGTAAAGTCACGTCAAGGCTTGGCAGCAAGCAGGCTCGCTCTGTGCTGGTGTGCGTGACCCCCTTGCTCTGGCTCCACCGTCGCTGGCGGTTTAACAGGAGGGAGAAGGCAAGCTGACTTCCTTCATTCAGCATTTCTTGGAAGTCTCTCCTGGAAGAGGCGCTGGCTGGGACTTCACAGTGAGACTCTCCTGCTCTCTGTAGTCTCATTTCTCACGCACAGCCTTGAGTTACGATGTTTGCTGGAAGCGTGCGGACATGCTCATGGAGTGTTCGCTCAGCAGTTTGCAGTGGGAGAGAAAGGGACTCTAGGTCTTGCCCATAAAGCAGTGTGTCTTTAAGTGTCGTTGAGGACATGAGCGGTATAAATATAAGGTGATGATGTATACAACTGCATTCAGCTTTCAGACCATAAATGCGTACACTGGACAGACTTGGCCATTCGTGGTTAAATTAAAGGGTCAGAGAAGTATAAGGCTGTCTCAAGGCCATTGCTCTGGACGTGAGGATCTCTTCCCCTAGCTCCACCAGTCCAGGGCCTCTGTGGCTGGTTTTTCCATCCAGCAGTTGGTTAAGGCCTGGAAACCAGCGCATGGTTCCCAAACATGGGGGACTCAGTGCCAGAGATTTAGGACACTAATTTATACCCGAGACTTTCTTTTTACAAGTTGGTAGTTGTATTAGTCTTTGGGGACAAATTAGAGAAACCCAGTCACTGGTAGCTTCAGTAAGAAAGAGAACACTGTCTCCGCGCAAGCACCAGGTCTGTTGGACTGACAGGAAGAGCTAAGTGACTACAGTGCAGAGAGAGACCGTCTTTTTTCTAGCTTGGCATGTGGATGTCAGGAAGAATTCAGATTGGCTCTTTTGGGTCTCAGGTACCCCGTAGGACTACGGTGGGGAGGGGAGTGAGGTGCAGTAGTGGTGGGTGTAGGGGTAGGCTCCATTCCCAGAGAAGGGTCAGGGAAACTTCCCTAGTTACGCAGTTCCTTTTGGTGCTCCATTGGTGAAACCAATTTCAATAGATTATCGCTTATCCTGGGGTCACACTCTTCTGTCCCTAGACTGCTCTGATAGGCCCTCCTAACCTACTTTGTATTCTTATTCTCTAAAGAATCTTTAAAACTTTTTGAAGGAGCTTGATGGGCTCTGGTGAGTGTAAATGTTTCTTCTCATCACTGTGCTCCATGGTCTAGGAAGCAGTCAATAAGAAAACATCCCTCCTGCATTTCCCATAAAGTTTCCCATGTTAGATACATGTATTTTCAAGTCCTTAGTGATCAGTGCTGTCTTTTTTCCTTTCTGTGCAAGTTCATCAGCATAGGATCAGACTGGGCAGTGGGGTGGGCTGAGGGAATGGCCTCCCCATTGCTATTGCATTGCATTGCAGTGCCAAGCTATTTATTCTACCTTTTTACGCAATATTTTTTTAAAGATTTTATTTATTTATTTGACAGAGAGAGATTACAAGTAGGCAGAGAGAGAGAGGAGGAAGCAGGCTCCCTGCTAAGCAGAGAGCCCGATGCGGGACTCGATCCCAGGACCCTGAGATCATGACCTGAGCGGAAGGCAGCGGCTTAACCCACTGAGCCGCCCAGGCGCCCCCTTTTTACGCAATTTTAAAAAATCCTTTTTTTTGGGGGGGGGATTTCAAACTTATAAAATTTTAAGGTACAGTATAAGGAACAATTTCTTTGGAATGTCCATTGCCAGCAAGATGCCTCATCACCACCAATTATTTGAGTATGGATTTCTTATAAACCAGGGCATTCTACCGTGGTCACAGGACAACCATCAAAATGTGGAAACTGGTATTGATTTATCTCTGTCATCTGACCCCGAGGCCCCATTCAGGTTTTGCCAGTTGTCCCAGTGACGTCCTCTATAGCAGAGGCATCCAGGCTGATACCCTGTGCTGTGTTTACTTATGTTTCCTCAGCTTCCTTCCACCAGGATCAAGTCCTTAGTCCCTCGGTCTTTCATGACACCTTTGAAGGTTAGTTAATGTTCCTCAACTTGAGTTTGGCTGAGCTTCCTCCAGGATTATATTCAGGTTATGTGTTGTTGGCACGGATTTCAGGGACGTGGTTCTATATTCTTTTCACTGCACCCTACTGGGTGACACATATTTTGTCCCAATACTGATGATGCTCACTTTGATCACTTGATTAAGATCATGTCTGTCGGGTGTCTCCAATATAAAATCACTTTGTTTCCCTTTGTAATTAATCCAGTTTTTGTTGGAATCCTTTTTTTTAAAAAAAATTTATATATTTATTTGACAGACAGAGATCACAAGGAGGCAGAGAGGCAGGCAGAGAGAGAGGAGGAAGCAGGCTCCCTGCTGAGCAGAGAGCCCGATGCGGGGCTCGATTCTAGGACCTTGGGATCATGACCTGAGCCGAAGGCAGAGGCTTTAACCCACTGAGCCACCCAGGCGCCCCGTGGGAATCCTTTGGGACTAGATCTATATCTTCATCTTCATGAAACTGTTACTTTTTTCACTTATTCATTTTTTATCAGTATGGACTCATGATTTCTTATTTCACTCAGCAGGTTATAATCCACCATTTCCATTGTTTATTTCGATCCTTCTGTTGTCCCACACCTGGCTCGTGTGAACTCCTGTCAGCAGGTTTCTCTCTCTTTTAGACATGATTCTGTCATTCGGGCACCTCCTCACTTTCTGGGACATTCAGATGTCCCAGGCTCATCTGATATTTTCCCTGTTCATTCCTGGAATCCACCATGTCTCCAGGGATCCCTGGTTCCTTTTCGTGAAGAATGGGAGTTGGAAGTGGAGCATTAGCGCATCAGGTATGCTCATCGTTCTTGGGGTGTTGCTGCTTCCAGGCGCCTCTCAGTTGTCGGAGCTAGGAAATATATGTGTTTAAAGGTATGTTAAATATCATTAATTTCTGAGTTCACACCAATACCTTCTGTTATAATTTTTTTCCTTTCCCTACTTGTAACTCCCTTCTCCGACAGTGAGAAACCTGCCTCCTGTCATCTTCAATGTACTTATTTATTTGACCAACAGGCACCCCTGCCACCCCAGTACAGAACAAGTTGGCTGCCACTGCCGCTGGCTGCCCCTCAACCCCTGCCCTTCATGGGAGGCTCCTGTGCCAAGCCACTGTAGTGATGTCTGTAGCCACTACAGGCACCTTTAATGGTGGCTATGTCGATTTTAGGCCAGCTTAGGAAACATAAGGGAAAGATTTCTTATCATTCGGTATAACCCAGGACTGCAGTTGTGTGGGGATTGGTAGATGGGACTATAAAATAATATCTAGATCAAACTGTAGAAGTAACAAGTACCAGGATGTAGCTCTCTGGATAAGCTTCCTTTGTGGGGGTAGCATTGCTGGGAGGTTACATACTTATACCACTGGAGACGTTGCTGCTCACACAGTTTTGGAACATCTCCTTCTGGAACTGCTTTGATAACTGCCTTAGGAGCCAATCCAGAAACTCAACCTTAAATGGTCCAACATCAGAGCAATGAGAGCTGCTTAGATATTTGGAAAAATTGTATTATTTTTACTCCAATTCCTTGCTTACATGCTTTTCTTCCCTTCTAGACTGTGAGCCCCTCAAGAGCTGAGGCTAACTCCCTATTGTAGAGTGTCCAATGCAGTATCTGTTGCATAATTCAATGAATGAATCTTATTTTTGATTCAAGCCATTTTCTCTAGCTTATATGCCAGATTTAGTTCCAAATGACTCAGCTGTTTCCCAAAACGAAAACCACCCTCAAAGGATGAATATTTACCACAACTGAAAAAAAAAAAAATCAAAAGTAGATGTCTTAGGCATTGGATGCAATATCAAAATAGGAGTTTTCACAGAGTTTTAAGCAGTCTCAAGAATATGCATCTAACATGCCAAAATGTCTGTTTAGAAGGTGGTGACATTCTTTTATTGCATCTCTGAGCTGTGGTGTTTGTTAAAAGATCCACATCACTTCTTTATAGCCAGTTATATTGTATCTGCATCATAAACTAAATGCTGATAATAAGATCACAGCCACCAGAAATATCTCCCTATGTTTTATACTTTGCTGCTGATGATTTATGGCCTGAGCTAGCTAGACATCATAGAGTGCTGTTCTCACCCCTTAAGAATGTAGCACGTGTTGTTCAAAGCAATACACAACAATTCTTGATATAAAATGTCCATATTCTGCACTCCCCCCACCCCCCCGGGTTCTAAACTGTCATCATTCAAGGCTTCTGCCAGGTCCTCCCTTCTACAGAAGGAGAAGGAGGCAGAGCTACACTGAAGGGTGTACAGAACCGATCATCTATGTTCCTTGTATAGTGCTTCCTCCAAATGTTTATGTAACGGAAATGTTTTAAAAAATTAACCACCTTGGAAATCTTAAGGGAAGAAAGCAGAATTGAACAAAGGAAGGAACGCGCAGCTCGATATGTGTGTATGTGCTTGTGCGATGGACGGGCTGTGGGTGAGTGAGGACGAGAGCCGTAGGCTTTGAGAGGCAGGCTGCCTGCTTCTCTCCTTAGACTTGTGTTAATGCTTCTTGGGCCTCTGTAGGTGCTTGCACCGGGAGCCTTCTGGTGGTCCCTGTCCTTGGGTCAAGGCAGGGTGGTGTTGGGGCTGGGAGAAGAGCCTGAGGTTCCAGGTTTCACCCACGAATTCTGCCTGCCCTTGTGCAAGTTTCTTAAGGAGGCTCATGCAGATGTGTTGAAAGGTTTAAACTAAAGCACTCACCAGATAAATGATGGAAAGGAAGGTCTACCAAGGGGTTGTTTATCCTGCATTTTATTTTGTGTTTTTAAAAATCTCAAGATGGTGGAGTGGAAGGAGGTGGGAGGGAGGGGTGGCCGGGTGATGGACGCTGGGGAGGGCATGTGCTATGGTGAGTGCTGTGGATTGTGTAAGACTGATGATTCACGGACCTGTACCCCTGAAACAAATAGTATATTCTATGTTAAAAAAAAAAAAAAATCTCAAGATGGCGGTATTGCTTCCAACTCACCAGTTCATTTTCTTCCCCAGTCCCTGCCTTGTTGGCCTAGGATGTCACACCGGAGACGTCCCCCATTTCTGTGCCCAATGAGAGACCGGCTGGCCTTACTAGGGCAGGGTTCACAGAAGCAGGCTGAGATAGGCACCTTGAAGGAGAGGTTGGATTTCTGTATTTGGAGAAAAACCAAGGGAAGGTTCTACGTGGAGAGCATTTGCTATGACTTTACCATTTAGATTTGGGGGGGATAGGGCTATAGACATTCTGATGTTTCTATTAAGGCTGTCAGGGCTTAATGAAGTTCCTCTTGGAGCCAGAGTCACACGTGCTTCTGGTGGTTGGATCAATTGATTTACCCACCCCGGGATCAGGGAGCAAACTGGAATCAACAGTGCCACCAAGTGGCAACAGGCTAATCAGCAATTGGAAACGCTGATGGCAACTTTGAGTGCTTTGCCCAGACTCTCTGTGTGTTTTTCTCTCTCTAAAAATATGATCAAGTCTCTTTTTCTTTTGATGGGTATAACGAGGCTCATCTGGGAAATGAACCTTTATCTGGCATGTTGCAAAGGTTGAATAGATGATTCCTCTTTATTAAGCCATCAAAACCACTGCAGGTTTGCCCAACGGAGCACGTCGTGGAAGCCATACCTGGGCATAGGTGTGCGCAAGCCATTTGTGAAAGCACAGGTATGGGGCTGTGTGTGTTGGGATCTGAGAAGTGTTTCAAGGTGCACTGAACAGGGATGAAGGTCCAAGATGATAAATCAATACTATATAGAGAATTTGAAATACTACAGATAATACAAATGTCTGTATTTAAGAAAGGAAAATATTTATGTTATTACAGTCCATAATCTTTTCATTTTTTTTTTTTTAATTTAGAGGATTGGTTTTTCTTGTTGTGAATGTGTTTGTTATGATAACTTGGAAGATTGTTCTAAAACAGTACACTTTACTTGCTATTAAATACTTTGTAAGTAACATATAATGTTAAGATTTTAAAGATACACAACAACTGACTTCATTCTTGTCCATTCTTCTGTCATGAAGACAAGAGTTTATTTCTGTTTATGCCGAGGTGTTCATTTTTAGATCTAATTTTAGATCTGAAATGTGAGATAAGCTTCTAGCTTTGTTGCTTTCCCCTTAGTTTTTTCTTTCCCGTAGAATGCATTCCCTCCATCCATCTTCCCCTCCACTCCCTACAAAACTTGATTTTCAGAATAGTGCCAGTGTCGAGAGCCCATGCTCTAGAGCCAGTCCCTCAGTATCTTTTTTATGATCCTGACTCTGCAGTATCCACTTTACTTGATCTTTTAGATGTTCATATGATTGCTTTTCTAAGAGCTAAAGAATTTTTTGGTCCTTAACGGTGTTGGGAAGCCCATAGCTTACGCTGCTAAGAGGTCTCTCAGTTATATTGTGCCTAAGAGACATTAACCCAGGGGAGAGAGATTTCCTGCTGCTTTCCAAGTTTGTGGTGGGAGGGACTGGTGCTAGGAGACTTACGGATGAGGTGGAAGTCGGGCAGAGATAAAGAAGAAGGGGTACAAAGGTGAAAGGGAAGCAACGGATCATCAGCTGAATTCTGACCATGGAAATGGCAGTGGTTTCATTTTTATTGTCAAAAGCAATTTAAAGCGCACTTTACTCCTCAGCAGACACGAGGGGGATGAATTAAGGGAAAAGCTTTTATTTCTCTCGCTCCCCCTTCTTAAAAGAAAGGTAGGTGCATGATTTTTTTAGTACTGTGCAGAACAAGAAGCAAGATAGACTAACAACATAATTATAAAGTTGGCATTGTAATGAAGATCATCTTTGAACTGGGGTGGCTGTGATTTGAATGTGGTCATTTTTTGGGGGGTAAAATGTACGTAATTTAAAAGTTACCATTTTGACCATCTTTAGAAGTATAGTTCTGTGGCTTTAAGCTCCCGTTGTCATATAGCTGTCACCACCATCCATCCATCCATCTCTAGAATTTTTTCATCTTTTAAGTGAAAGTGCAGCTCTGTTCTAATAAACACTAACTCCCCATTCCCTCTTCCTCTTGGCCACCGACAACCACCATCCTGCTGCCTGTTTTTTATGAATTTGACCACTTTAGGTACCTCATGTACAGGGAATCAGACAATATTTGTCCTTCTCCGACTGGCTCAATTCACCCACCACAGTGCTAATCAAGATTCATCCATGTTGTAGCCCGTGTCAGAATTCCCTTCTTTTTTAAGGCTCAGGAGTATTCCATTGTTTGCGGATGCCACATTGTGTTGGTGCCTTCATCCAATGATAGACGCATGGGTTCCTTCTACCTTTTGGCTATTGTCAATAATGCTGCTGGAAACCTGGCTATCCAAATATCTGCTGGAGTTCGCGCTTTCAGTTCTTTTAGGTGTATTCCCAGAAGTGGCAACGCTAGGTCACATCGTGACTCTGTGCTTCCTTCTTTGAGTAGCTGCCATGCTGTTTTGCATAGCGGCTGCCTCACTTTGCATTCCCACCAGCACTACACAAGGGCTCCAGTGTCCCCACATCCTTGCCAACACTTGGTATTATCATTTTTTATAATACCTACCCTAATATGGCTGAAGTGTCATTTTGTGGTTTTGGTTTATGTTTTTCTAACAACTGGTGATGCTGAGCTCCTTTTCATGTGCCTTTTGGCCATTTGGAGATTTTTTTTTTTTGGACACCTGCCCATTCAAGTCCTTTGCTTCGTTTTAAAATTGGGTTGTTTGTTATTTTGTTGTTGAGTTGTAGCAGTTCTTTGTGTATTTTGGATATTAGTCCCTTATCAGATAAATGATTTGCAAATATTTTCAAAGGGTAGCTATATTGAAGGGAATTGATTATTTAGGTGGATGATGTCCTGGGCTGGGAAGATCTGCCATCCTGCGATGTGCCTTAAAAGCTACTGAAGCCAAGACTGGACAAAAAGGAAGGGCGCCCTGTCGCCAGCCAATCTGTGCTGCAGAGAAGCTTTTGCTTTTGGGTGATGACATTGTGTTTCTAGAAGGATTGGGTTTGCCATAGTAAAGCAGCCTCTGCCACCTCTTCTGAGCGTGACAGCTTGGTTATGTGACATTGCCTTTGGGGGGCATGACATCACAGATTGCAAATGGAACTGCAGGAGACCCAGGTAACGAGTAATGGTGGAGCTGTTCTTAGGTCTTATGAAGTTGGGGGGCCGAGGAAGAAAAACTAGCTCTCCGTTCCAGCTCTCCTGTTATCGATGTGTGACACAGCCCAGTCAGTCTCCAGCCACACCGAAGACATGAAGAAACTGGTGGGGGTTAGAGAGGTAGTTTTTCCTTGGCATTTATGTGAGTGTTTGTTGCCACGTCGCTTCATGCATTTGCTGTTCAAAATGCCATCACTGTATTTCGACATCCATGGGAATCCCACTCTTATTGTAGAGTGGAGGAACATTTCTTTCATCCTATTTCTTTCTTTCTTTTTCTTCTTTTTTGGGGGAGTCATATTCATAAAAGAAGTTAAACGAGTAAATGAGAAACAACATTTTACTAGGGAGGCATTAACAAGAGAGTCTCTCAGTTAACAACATTCTCTGTGCAGTGGATGGTATCAGTGTGTAGGAGGAACCCCACAGAAGCTCGTGGCAGAGTTTCTGTTCACAGTGAGCCATCAGCCTTGTTGGGGCTACATCTAAAAAGACATAGGGATGCGTGGGGCAGGCATATGTATAAGTCCAAGCAGACCCAGTTCAAATCATAAATGTTGGCTAATTGAATTTAAATTTTAAAAAGAAGAAAAAAAGTAAGACAAAAAAATCATAAATGTGCTAAAAGATGTGCATCATACGGTCCTTAGGCTTAGGTGTGGAGAGAAACCATGAAAAGGCAAGGATTTTGAGCATAGTTTTGAAAGAAGGGAATGATAATGTGGATTGGCATAAAAACAAAATTGTCATTGTAGTGGAGCTGTTACATATTCTCCTCTCTTTTCCTCCTTGCTGTGTATAACAAGACTCATGGAAATCCATTAGGTAACAGGATTTGTTTGACTTTGGGTAGGGGTGTAGTAGTAAAATTATTGAACATGATGAATGAAACCCTTTGTCCAGGGTTAGGAATGGCATAACTTCTTCAGAGGTCATGATGGGTCTTTTATTTTTTTATTTTATTTTTTTTTTTAAAGATTTTATTTATTCATTTAACAGAGAGAAATCACAAGTAGATGGAGAGGCAGGCAGAGAGAGAGAGAGAGAGGGAAGCAGGCTCCCTGCTGAGCAGAGAGCCCGATGCGGGACTCGATCCCAGGACCCTGAGATCATGACCTGAGCCGAAGGCAGCGGCTTAACCCACTGAGCCACCCAGGCGCCTCCATGATGGGTCTTTTAGACTCAGGCTCCCCTTTGTGGAGGTCACACAGCCTGCGTCTCTTTGTCCCATTCTCTGTTCCGGCACGGAGTCAGCCCCGGTGGGGCCTGTGTGGGGCAGTAACTGCTTCTCTCTAGACTCATTTTGGCTGTGACTAGCGTAGAGCTGACCTGATAGCCGAGTCCTGAGCTGCCTGTGGGGGCTGGCCTGGAGCCACCTTGGTGTGCCCTTCTGTCCCTTGTCTTCCCTGTTATGGCAGCCAAAGCCCCACGGCCTGCCTTTTCCTTGTCCTGCACCGGTTTTGGAATTTTGTCACTGGCTTCTGATCAAAGTGACACCTCTAGCATAGAGGGTAGAATAGTGATCCCCAAAAGATACCTACCTAGAGCCTCAGGATGTGACCGTCTTTGTAATAATGGTCATGGCAGATGTAATTAAAGTATGGTTCTCTGGATAAGAGCATCCTACATTGGGGAGGCCCTTGATCCAATGTAAGTGTCCTTCTAAGAGACAGAAGAAGAAAGGACACATCGAGACTAAGATTCTGGGAAGGGGGAGGCATGAAACAGATCCTCCCTGAGAACCTCCTGAAAGAACCAGTCCTGCTGGAATCTTGATTTCAACCTTTGGGCCTCCAGAACTGTGAGAGAATTATTAAGACCCCTGTAGGAAACCAATCGATCGTGTTTGCTGGACACCTGAGCTAAACAGTGGTTCAGTGAATAGAAGGACACACAGAGCTTTAGATGGGAAGAATCCTGGAGACACTTAGGTCAGACATGTTCAGCCCTGGTTGCACATTCAGATCATCTGGAGAACTTTTAAAAAGAATAGGATGCTTTTGAGAGAGGGTTTCTGGGGGCGAGGTTAAGGGATGAAACATCCTAGGCAATTTTCCTGCACAGTCTGGGTTCGGAACGAGCTGCCCCATTTTACAGATGAGGGAGCCGAGACTCGTCAGACCTGCCCTGTGGGCCAAGAGAAAGCTTTAAAAATCCTTCTGTGGCGCATAGGAAGGAGAAAAAACTCGCCAAAGAAGGACAGGGGAGGGTGTTTGTGAAACAAAAAAGGAAGCAAGGGGAAAGAGATGAGTGAGTTTATTTCATTCTTGGGTTTTGTAGGTGCTGGGAAGAATTTGTCTACTAATATTTTTCGGTCACCCCCACCCCTGCAAACTTGCTTTTAAAAAAGCATTTATTTGTTCACATAGTACAAGTATTTTCCTTTTTGGACATGTCTGCCAATTTAAAATATGTATGAATTTTATTACCACCACAAAGGAAGATTCTTAGTTTTTGTTTCTTTAAGAAATCTGATAGTCTAGATTTCCGTTATGGTAAGGGAGGGGGTGAATAATTGTGTTTGAAGTCTTATTATGCTAAGTGTTTTAGTAAATAACACGGAAGATTTAATGTTCAGAGTAATTGTTTAAAAAAAAAAAAAAAGAGTGTCTGTTGAAACAGGACCTGGGTTTCAGGGATGTGGTATTAAATCTAATCACCCCACTTAGGTTATCCCTCCTTTGGAGACTCATAAAGATAAGGGCAACAGGATAATTGGGATATTATGTACTCTTTAAAACAGCATGATTTAGTCCAAGTAGGAATTGCTGGGGCTCTAAATTAATCCCCTGGGGAATAAATGAAAAATATATATGTGATATATTATGGAGGTATGTTTTTTGGTGCTTTGATATCGTGGAGTGTCTCCCATTAATCTGTCATTAATTTTAACTGGAGCAATCTGACGGTGATTAAAGCATATCTAGATAATCAGAAGCTAAAGAAGCCCACCGAGAGATTTACTTAAATGATCTAATCAGCTTTTCTTTTCACAGAAGACACAAAACTGAGGTCCTGACAACTCGAGGGCATTAACAATCCCAGGGCACTTTTCATAAGAGTCTGGGTATTTAGCCCCAGTGTCCTGGCCAAATTCCAACTCCAGTAATGCCATTTCGCCTCCCGAAAGTCCCCCTGCAGCTACCAGTGGCTACAGTATTATTCTTCCTTCCTGTCCCAAAGTGTGAGGCTTTGTGGGGAGGTGGCACCGTGTGCCGCAAATCTGATGCTTCCTTTCTCTTCCGAGGGCCTGCGTGTTGGCTAAGCTGCCGTAAGGATGTGGCCGGGGATGTTTACACGACTTCCATTATAAGGGGGGATTGCAGAAGATTTACTCTTTCGGAGAACCTGTTTTCGTCTTTGGTTAAAAACGATATTGTGACTGATACTGTAAGATAAAATCAGAAAACCATCAGCTGTGAATACTCGTGTGTACATTTGTATCTCTTTGTATCTTACTTTGTTATGTAGGCTGGAAACAGTGAGGACGACGGGTGAGATTTCTGTTCTTGCGCTGACCCCTGCAAGGCTGTATTAAAATTTGTAACAGGAACGATTTCTTAGTTTGTTAAGAAAGTGTAAATAAAGGCTTGGAAGTGCTACAGAATGCAGAAGATTTAAGTGTGGAATGATGAGATTTGGGATGTGCCGGTGAACAGGTCGAAGGTCCCTTGGGAAAATCCTGATTTGGGGAGCAGAGATGGTTTATTTTTATCTATCTATCTATCTATCTATCTATCTATTTATTTATTTGGTTTGGCCAGTGACTTCATAATAGTACCGCTGGACAGCTTGATAAGGTATTTGGGAATCTTGTTTTTTGGAACAGTCTGTTCCCTCAGAGAGAGGGGTGATTTCTAGCTGATAGGCAGGAGTGCAATGCCTCAGGGAGGGCTTGCTTGCTTTTCATGAACAGCCCTGCTCATGGCATTTGTAGATGTCTCCATGTCACCTCTCTCTCGCGGAGGACTGGGAGAAACCAAGAGAGAACTTCTGGAGGGACTGAGGGAAACCAAGGCAGAAAGCCGTGGCAAAGGGCATGTAGTCATGACCCCCGAAAAAACCTTCCCCCAAACAGAAAACGAAGCAAAACAAAAAGATGAGAACGTTCAAAGGGTCCCAGGGGAATAACCTAAATATTTCAATTTTAAAGGTTGAAACTTGCAGAGAATTAGATCATTAGCCAGCATCTAGACCTTCAAGCCCCTTTCTCATGATTTCCTTCTTTGACATCAGCTAGGACTTTTTGGTTGCAAACACAGCAACTCAACAGGAACTCTTACCGCTGTAGAGGACGCCCCAGCTTGCTGAGGCCATGGTCCCAGCGTTATCACGTGTCAGCCCTTCCATCCTCCCTCAACTCTTTTCCAGGTAGCCTCTGTCCTTTGTCAGTGATAAGATGGCTTCTTTTCAGCTCTAGGCTTACATCCCAGCCAGCTCAGCAGAGAAGAACTTTCCTTCCGCAGCAGTCTCAATGAAAGCTCCAAGAGTGTTTGGCTGGGTCTGATTTCGGTCACATGCCCATCTCTGTGGCCAGGAGGATGACTCACACGGAAGGGGTAGGGGTGAGATGAGCTGACTCAGGCCAGGGACTGGGTGCATTCCAAAAGCAGAGGGCAAGCGGATGCTACCGGCAGAGGAATACCGGCGCCGGGCACCGAAACGCAAACGTCTGCCTCTGACGTGTAAATTACAGTGCATTTATTGGACCGTGCTGACCTACACTTGTTTTCATTTTGTAAAAGGGTTCAGCATATTTGACCGTGGGCATGTTAAATGTAGAATCATGGAACTGGCCGGGCAGTCCCGCTTCCCACCGAGTGGACAGAAGGTCACAGTTTCGGTGTCCAAGCCGAGTAGTCTTTCAGCTTCTACTTGAATTCCTCTAGGGATATTGTGTTTATTACTCCATAAGGCAGTGTATTTCATTAAATTATGACTTTATGCTAATGGTTGTTAACGGTTTTTGTGCTAATGGTTCCCCTTGATCTGTGCTGATGGTCCCTTTTCTGTACTTCGGAGTTATATGGAGTAAATTTAATCTTTCCAAGTCATCGTCTCTCAGCTCTTTCCAATTTCATTTCGTCTCTCGGCCATACGCGCCTCTTTCCCTTCGTTGTTCCCAACTCCTTTCCCTCCCTCTTTCTGCTCTTTTTCACAACATAAAGAAAGCTTATAGGTACTCATTATCAAACGAACCCTTGCCTCTCCAATTTCATGACAGTTGTTAGACATGTGATTCATTTTCAGAAGTTTCTCGAGTTTCTTTATGAATTACAGGTTGGGGCTCAACGTAAAGAGCTTCTCACAAAGTGAAATTTAAAAATAGCACTCTCAAAACATTTATGTACCCAGTTTTAAAAGTAAAGTCGAATGATTTCAGAAACATAGGCTGTTCAAGTTTGCCTGTGTGTGTTCTAAGTATTTCCAAGGTGGAGCCAATGGAGTATGAGGAACGTAATTCTCGGGTGTCCTTTGGTAACCCATGAATAGAAATATTCAGCTACATTGCAAAAGAACAATGATTTTGTAGACCAGACTTTAGATTCTAATGCATATTTGATCTAGTAAATGAGCTCCTAAGAAAGGATGTCGCGCTGTTCTCTGTGTTGCGATGTTTTTAGCATGATAAGTCCGAGCAGAGACTATTAACATCTTGGCCTTTCAGAGGAAATTCAGAGGCTTCGATTCCTCATAATTCCCTGCTTGTGTTAGCCATTGACGGTTCTGGATCAGTGTCATTTTCCTTTAGCTAAATAGCTTCGACAGTATTTGTTAGACATGGTGTATCTCGTTCCATTTCCTGGTTTTTCTATTTTATATCAGATCTCTTTAATCATTAAATTGTGCTGTAATTCTTAACTTTTAGTTTAGAGGCACTAACAGGAATACAATTCATCGACAATGAATTTCTACCATCTTTAAAGGAAATCAAATGTACTCATTCATTTAGGTGATTTTTATTGTTTTCAAGGAAAGTTCACCAATAACTAGTTCACATATCGTATGTCTGGCCTGTAAGAGTATGTGGAGAAGGAAATTTGGCTTCATCAAGATGCTTCTGACAAGATGAGAGGGAGAGACCGAGTGGACTTGAACGAGTTATCCAAGCCGGGGAGGGAGGGACCCATGCATTCTCTCCTCCCTTTTCCACAGAGCTTAATGCTGATGTGGAAAGATTGATGGACCCCACGTTGGCAGAACTATTAGTCAAAGAGGAGGATGAATTGGGGGTGAAGGTGTGGAAGGAGAGAGCGGAGAAGCTAGCACGTAGCCGGGTGTAATAGAGGTGTGCAGCTGCCGACGGTGAGACCAGAAGAGCTACTTGTCACATGTAATTGCTACTGAAGCCCATCACCCTGCCTTTGTTAATGTTCGTACCCGGTGCAATTTCTTTTCCAGTGACTGTTCCAGGAATAATGTGCCAGATGGAGTGCAAGTGTTCCCGGGTCGGGTGATACCCTATTACTAGTCCCATCTGCTCGCTGCCCCTGGGGCTTTTCAGCTGCAGATTAAAGACTAATACTGAGTGACAGATGCCAAATGGGCAATCCTCATATATAGTAGGTGCTCAATAAATGCCACTGGGTTTGAGTGAAGCCACTAGAGGTGGATGGGCAGCTTTTGCAGCAAGAAACATGGGTTAAGACATTAGCATGTTTTAGAACAGTTTCTACCTACAATTTAGAAGTAAACAATTTCCTTCCTTCCCGGCTGTTCTTTCTTCACAAACAAGTATTTTTTGAGAACTTGCTAACCACTCAGTTCATTTTAGGTACTGTGTGTGGGAAACAATCATGTCAGACTTGTTTTTCACAAAGTTGAGGCTGGGTCCCTAATTTTTTGCCCCAACGCTTGCTTTTTTCCCTTTTATCATCTCAAATCCTTCCAAATTATTGTCAGCATTGAAGAAAACAAAACAACACTTTTATTCACTCATGTTAAACAGTAAGCCGGGGTCAGTTTCATAGCTTAAATACAAAAGAAACTTGCAAGAGTTCAGTGTTTCTCTGTAAGGAAGGCATATGTTATAGGTCAGATTTTTCTCTTTACCTAAAAGGGGTTTTCTTCCTGTTCCTTAAATCTACTTCCATCTTTGTGAAGGATCTTTTTCCAGGCCCGTCAAGAAAAACAACAACAACAACAACAACAACAGCTTTCTATTCAATAAAAGGTCACAATGACTGGTTATTGGGTAGTCTCAGATATATTGGGAATACTACCTTTACTCAGTATTTATTCCAACACAAGTTCCTGCTGCCACTTTTACAAAGCCCTTTGTCCCCTTCATTTCTTCCTTCTTTTTGCCTATCTAATTCTCAAAGATTTTTTTTCCTGCTTGCATACATGGCTTAATTTTCTTTTCCAGCTTACTTTTTTTTTTCTTTTTACATCTGTCTTTACATTTCTGTGGCATCTACCACCGTAGTATGGAGTTTTTAATAGTATCTGGGCCAATTATTCTGTCTTTATGATGCAGTGGGTTGGTTTGATAGAATAGAATTTTTTTTTAAAAAGAGTTTATTTGTTTGACAGACAGATCACAACTAGGCAGAGAGGCAGGCAGGGAGAGAGAGGGAAGCAGGCTCCCCACTGAGCAGAGAGCCCGATGCGGGGCTCGATTCCAGGACCCTGAGATCATGGCCTGAGCCAAAGGGCAGAGGCTTAACCCACTGAGCCACCCAGGTGCCCCTAGAATAGAATTTATACTGCATTTCCAATTCTGGGCGTTTCCAGGTAATTGTTAATTTTGATATGGTGGAATCATGGTTTGCAATAATTTTAGAAATAGGAATTAGAAATGCATCTCCTAAAATCATTAGTTTTAAAACATCAGTGACAACAAAGAAGCAGAATACATTTAATTAGGAAAAGTGAATAAAACTTTCAGTTGCCTTAAATGGTTAATAAAACTGACTTCTAAAGAGAATTGTGTGTATTGTTAATTATTTTTTTCTTAAGAGTTTGTTAGAGCCCTGTTTATTAAACGTGAAATCTCAATTTTTTCTTTCCTATGTCCTTGGCCATTGTGATTACTATTATTGTGGTGGTTGGCCTGGATTGTTTTTCTGAGAAGGAAACACCCTTACCAGATAAAAATCAGGGCTTATCTTTGCTTTGCAGCGAAATCTTAAAATAGCATACAGGTTTTTAAGGAGTGAACAAATCCATAGAAATCAGAAAGGAAATATATATATATTTAGAAAATTCATTTGAATTCTAATTGTTTTTTTGACCTCGACTATGTATTTAAGTATGTGCTGGTTTTCTATTTAAAGTGTTGATCATCAGTGTGATTTTTAAACAACAAAGCAAAATGAAATAAACCTCAAGTTAAGAAAAAACCCTGACAAACTTGGAGATATTTAAAAGCAATTCTGGGGGCAACTGGGTGACTCAGTGGTTTAAAGCCTCTGCCTTCGGCTCAGGTCATGATCTCAGGGTCCTGGGATCAAGCCCCGCATCGGGCTCTCTGCTCAGCAGGGAGCCTGCTTCCTCCCCTCTCTCTCTGCCTGCCTCTCTGCCTACTTGTGATCTCTGCCTGTGAAATAAATAAATAAAATCTTTAAAAAAAAATAAAAAATAAAAGCAATTCTGTTTGGCAGAGAGAATCAGAAGGAAAATATAACCAACATTGATTTTCTGGGTTTGAACAGAGAACTGCGATGATCTCAGTCATGTTTCCATGGATTTCATTAAAGAGGAATTTCAGCTCCACGTTACTCATTACTACTTACTTATTAAATTTGATTAAATGTGGTATTCTAACGCTGGTCTAAAAGATTAAGTATCTAATGACTATTAGTGATTTAATATTAATTGCAAATTTAGAGCACTAGGTATCCTACAGATACAGGAGACACAGCTTGAGTCCTCAGTGGCGCATGAGGAATGATCTATGAGGATTCCCACACATGCGACATGCACGTGGGTGGGCATCGGAGGAGGTTGGAAATAAGGCCGAAGGGTATGAAGGTGTTAGAGTGTCCCTGTGCATGTGTGGCTGAGTGTCCTGTATAAATGATGCTCTTTCTCGGTCCTCAGAACAGCTGAGCATAGATCCCAATGTCCCAGGTGTCCCCAGGCTAGCATCACTCTGGCCCTCCTGCATCTGGGACCTCTTATGAGACCTTTATTTCTATTGCTTGGTCATTTGCATATTCAGCTTCCAACTTCATTTCTCCTCTGCGGCAGAATCACTGTTCTAGATTCATCTCCTTGAACACCACTTAGTCATCCTTTTCCTTCTCTGTTCTCTTACTGTGCACACTGTTCTCAAATGCTCAGAACACCGGTACACATTGACATCACAGTACTCTTCTCTTCTAAAGACCTCGTTTCAAGTCTGGGTTTTATTGTGTTGTAGTAACAGACTGCTGGGGACTTAGGCGTGGGCCAGAGAAGACACATATATAAATCCTTCAGCTACTGAAACAGAGCAACACAATTCCCAACAGCATGCCTAGGCGTACACAACAGATTCCTGTGAAAATCTCATCCTCTTCTCTTTATTTCCTTTTCCGTATTTCCTCTCCCACAACTTCTGCTGTCTCTCACCCTGATGTGTTGTGATAGGGGTTTTCTTAGCTCAGTGGCTAAGAATTTAGCTGTATTGATTTGTCACATCGCACCTGCTGAAATCCGAACAAAAAACTTGGCTCAAGAAATAGAAGTTAGTCTGATAAAATTAAAGCTCACAAACTACGCAGCTGTTGTGCGCGTATAGAACGCGACCAGAATCTTCCTCCCCGACTGCTTCGATATTCTTGTTTTATGTCTTTATTCATCGGGCTTGCCTTTTTGGGTGTTGGGAAATAGGAAAATGAATGTCATGACGGTCCTTTTATCCAGTATAAGCGGACACTTGACTTGTGGGCCATGTGATTGTTAGCAAGAAGATGTTAGCAAGAAGTGTGGCAGATTTGCAGACTTTTGGTCTAGAGGTTCCTCACAGCTGGAAGGGCACAGCCACTCAGGGGAGAGATTGATGCCAAAGAGTCATTTTATTTAGGTGGCTTAGTCCCTTGTGACTGTGAGGTTGAGAAGGACCCAGCCATCTTTAGGGGCAAATCATCGTTTAAATGAAGAATGATATTGGCATAATTTTTTTCCTCCTCTTTTCTTTTCTTGATTTAACCAAAAGGGTTTTCCACCCCCCAGAACCCCTGAATTTTATTTTATGGCCACAGAGTTTGCAATGCTGAGATAGAACTGTACTTGCTCCTCCCTCTGGAGAAGTTGAGGGAGACAGACCCATGAAAACTCTGTTTATACAAAAAAACAATTTCACTTCATGTTAGGGATTTCTACCTGTTAATTTATTCATTTGCTCAAAAAAAAAAATGTGTATTTGGGGCACCTGGGTGGCTCAGTGGGTTAAGCCGCTGCCTTCGGCTCAGGTCATGATCTCAGGGTCCTGGGATCGAGTCCCACATCAGTCTCTCTGCTCAGCGGGGAGCCTGCTTCCCTTCCTCTCTCTCTGCCTGCCTCTCTGCCTACTTGTGATCTCACTCTGTCAAATAAATAAATAAAATTTTTTTAAAAAATGTGTATTAAATGCCTTCAAAGTACAAGGCTCAGTTTAGGAGCTGAGGATATCGCAGTTTCCTTGCTCTCGTGGAACTTCATTTTAGCAAAGGGAGACAGATTAAAACAAGAAGGTAAATAGCTCATCTGTCACCTGCTGCTGGGTGCTATGGAAACAGTGTGGCAGGGAAAGAGGGATGCTGGGCTGAGGGGCGGGTTATTATTTTATGCTGGATGTCAGGGATGGTCTCTAATAAGGTGACATTTGAGCAGAGACCTGGATTCGAGTGAGGGTGTGAGCCTGTGAAGACGTTTGAGAGAAGAGCGAGTCTGAGGGAAGAGGTAGAAGCATGGTGGTGTGTTGGACACAAAGTAAGAAGAACGATGAATGGAGAGTGTACAGGGCACAGGAGTGGGAAGATGAAGCCAGAGAGAGGAGGTTGGATGAAAGCAGGAATCCTATAGGGTCTCTCGGGATTTTAAGAATGTTGGCTTTCACTGAGTGTTGCTGTCTGATTTATGTTTTAGAAGTTCTGCCTGGTTGCTCTGTTGAGAACAGGCTTTAGGATGGGCACAGGAATCTATCACAGTAATCCAGGTAAGAAATGATGGGATTTGCATCATGCTAGTAATAGTGGAAGAGATTGGAAGAGCTCATGTTCTAAATATATTTTGGAGGTGGAGGCTTCAGGATTTACTTTGGGGTGTAGGGTGTAAAAAATGCACAGAGTCAGATATCACTCTTTTTTTTTTTTTTTCCCCCTGAGTGAGTCGTAAATTACTGAAATGGAAGGGACTGGAGGAGGCACAGATTATTAGTGTTGAGATGTCTAGAAGACATGGAAAATGAGGTGTCAAGGAGGCCAGGGAATACAGTGAATCCAGAGACCAGGACAATTATGGGCTGAAGTCATGGGTGTAGAGTAGGTGTTTAAGGCCATGAGATTGTCAAGATCAACTAGGTGTGGGTAAAAAATAGAGAGGTACCGTGGCTAATTCCTGAGCCATCCAGGGTTAGGATGACAAGAAACGATCCACGTCTGAGAAGAAGGATGAACCAGGGTATTAGTTTCCTACAGCTGCTGTAACGAGGTACCAAAAACCGCGTGAAATAAAGCAACAGAAATTCATTACCTCACAGTTCTGGAGGTTAGAAGTCCGAAGTCAAGATGTCAACGGGACCATGCTACTTCTGATGGCTCTTGGGCACAATTCTTCCCTTTCCTCTAGCTCCTGGCTTTTCCCGCAACCTTGGCATTCCCTGCAGGTGCTCCACTCCCGTCACATGGCCTTCTTCTCCTGTGTGTCTTCACTCAGTGTCTGCATCCAGATTTCCCCTTTTCATAAGGAAACTAGTCATTTGGGGTGAAGGCCCACCCTAATGACCTCATCTTAACCCGGTTAAATCTGCACAGATCTTATTTCCAAATAAGGTCACATTCTCAGGTACTGGGCTTTAGGACTTCAGCATATCTATATCTATATACATCCATCTACATCTATATCTATATTTATATCTATATCTATCCATATCTCTATATATCCATATATCTATATCTATGTATATCCATATATATAGAAATATATATGGATATTTATATATTTCTATATATATGGATATACATAGATATAGATATATGGATATATAGAGATATAGATATAGATATCTATATATTAACACTGGGAGAAATAGCAACATGTTTATATACCACCAATATGAGTGAACCACTAGGGGGGAAATATTACAGGGAAAAAAGGTGCAATTTCCAGAGCGATGTCTTTGGGTAGGCATGAGGGTATGGGATCTAATAAGCTCTCCACCGAGCCCTTCAGGCAATTATAATACACACCCAAGCTTGAGAATCACTGTTCCAGATGATCTCTAGAATGTCTAGTGGATACAGTTTATCCCATCACGGAATCTGAAATCCTTTGTTTGTTTAGAGGGATGATGACTGCCTACCAGGCCCAGAGAACGTGTTAAGATGAACTTGACCACAGTGTTGTACTCGGAGATGTGCCTTAGGGAACGGCGGCTCTCCATCTGTGCTTTACTGCGGGAGCTTAAAAAGCTGTTCTGTGTCTTTAAACTGCACCTCCTGCCATTCTGAGATGCCTCTTCAACATTGCCTGGGAGACCTGGCTGCCTCTCCCGCAGCCGCTATTTTTAGATGACCCTGCCTCAATCCCCAGCAGAGGGAAGAGTGTGTCATGGGGACTTGAAATATTTGTCTTTGACAGGACTCAGGCTCTGTATAACAAGTTAATGTTCTAGTACCCAAATGCTATTATATTGAATTTTCGTGTATTGAGTTTACTTAAAATAGAACCTACCCTTTCCATGAAAACCCTTTTAAGGAAAACTCTCCAGTTTTGATCATCTGACAATTGTATGATTTTATTTTGTTCATTATAAATTGTAGTTGTGGGTTAGTATGATTACCGAATGTGATAGCTCCTTTGAGCCACCTTTATTTGAAAATAGGCAGTTTCTAATAAGATGTACAGTTTCCATACTTTCTTTCTCAAGTTGGTTAATTCTAAAAGTTGAGACAAGAGAAAGAGTTTCAATCAAAAGTAGCATTGACCTCAGTTTGAGTAAAATAACTTCCTGCAAACAGATGGTTGGTTAGAACAGAGAATGACGCCTTACTAGCTGTTGAACTTACTTTGAGAATGTTGACTATGCGTTATTTGGTGAAAGATGTGATTATTGAGACTCTATATCCCCCGCTCTCTGAGGTTTACATTTCTCAAGAGGACATTTCCTCCTTTCTTCTTTGAAATATTCAGAAAGGATTTGAATCACCTTTTGATAATTGAAAATTATTTTCCTTATTTTCCTGAGTATGTCTAAGGAAATTCAGAATAAGCCTTGCCTTGTTTGTGCTTGTCGAATATTAACATTATTACCCTGGAGTATGCCTTCACTCATTCGACAGCCTACAGATAGGGGTCTCTGTGCCCAGCACAGGTGACATAGAGCATGAGGGGCACAGCACCTCTTCAGGCTGACAGTCTAGCAAATAGCATTTATAACATGTCCACTGTGATAATAGCAATGGCAGATTCAGGGGCTCTGTCTGCCCAGGTGAGAGGGCTTAACTCTGGCTGGCTGTCCTGGCAGTCCGGGCTCAACATGGCCAACGGAGGGAAGCTATAGCAGAGTTTTTCCAATATATGATCTTTAAAAACTTTATAATAACTTACACTACAACATTTCACATTTTATATTTAATTGCTTGTAGAGCCATCTATTTTATCTTCGCAAACACCCTACATCTAGGCAGACCAGGAGAGAAAGTCAAGGCTTAGAACCTTTGACCTGTTCAATTCCACACCGTTGGTATGTGCAGGAGCCAAGCCTAAAACCCAGGACATGAGTCCTTGTTTAGATGTTTTATACCCATAGTTAGGAAAACCTTTAGTTCTGTAATGAACCAACTTATGTTCTAGAACAACTGACGGTTTGACAGTCATTTAAAGGACGTTTGAACTGTCTTTAGGTTTCCTTGAAATTGTAAATCTTTAGATGCAACTCTCAAATAATAATAGCTTTGCAAAGCTTTAAGAAAATTTGAGGTTGATGACTGAGATGACTTCGTGTTTAATGTTGCATTTGATAATTATGCCATAAAATAATGTTGCTTCGTTTAGGAGTTATTTTTAAAATGTATTATAAAACTTTACGCACACTCTCATTGTTCCCGAAGGAGTTCTTGGCTTGTACTTTTCAGATGCGACGTTTTATGACAGACAGCCGATAGGTTTTCTTTTCTTGTTTTTTCCTTCCTGTCATTCCCCATCTTTTTAAGGCACATCTTTATGAGTGATTGAAGTTGTTTATTGTGGTTTTGAAATGATTTCTGTTCGACTGCTTTAAAATCTGCAGTGAAACTTTATCTAACAAAACAATTTAGTGCCCAGTTTTGCTTAAAACTCCTTCCACAAGTCTAGAAGAGCCAGAATAGATCCTATGTGTGTTCTGCTGGGCCAGAGAGAAGGTGCTGCTGTAAGGTAGGCAGAGTGCAAGGAGACACGTCTACCCTATTTGAACTAACCCTGGCTCTTGACCAGAGTGGAAAGCCAGGTCCCAGAGCCTCCAGAGTGAATGGTATTCATTTTGATACTTAGCTTAGTTCTTAGTAATATTTATGTTATAATGTTCTTAGTATGTTATAATGTTCTTAGTAATATTTCTGAGAAAACACACAAAACTGATCGCGGTTGACTGTAAAAATGACTTCAAGTTTGCCCTGTTCTCAGTTAATTGATGCATCTTCCAGTAAAAATAGATTTAAAGTGGGAGGTTTTCCCTGTGATGGTGGAGTAAGCTGATGATCGAGACTGTCTGATCGACTGAAGAAATTTGGGGAAGCAAAATCAGTCTAGTTTTAAACATTCTTTTTTTGTCGTATTAGGTTATGAATCAATTAACAATAGTGACATTTCTAAGAGAGTCTTGGGGATTTCATATGCCATTAGAGGTCATCCAGATTGTTAATAGATCTCAGAATTGGTAACCTCTGTCTCTGGCTATATAGAGTTAACACAAGGATACAAACTGGAGTGTTTGATGTTTCTTGGGCATGTCCAGTGTCCCTCTGCTGCCCTCTTTTGAAATGTTGCTTTCTTGGCCTGAAGATCCAGTCCATGACCACCTACCTACTCAGAAGCATGACCCAATCTTTTGGCAGGTGTCAAATAGCAGCCCTTTTTAGGAAGTCCTGCCCCCAAGCAGGCATCATCTCTCTTTCCTCAGGAAACCCCCAATAACCTCTGTGCTTTCTTTTTAGGAAGTTACTTCTGTGCAAGTCCCCAGCACTGACTTGGCACATAGATGCCCAGAGAATGTCAGCTTTCCATCTTCCTTTTATTCTTTCTTATTTTGTGGCTTATTTGTGTCTATGTCTTTTTTACTTTTAGCAATTAATAGAGTCAAGGTAACTGTTTCTACTTGTCTTAAAATTCTTTATTTAATAAAATATATTCTATACACAAATGGCCGTAAATTAAACACAAGGTATAAAGAATCAGAAAATCTGCATACCTGCCATTGAGCTTAAGGGAGATGGCCCACACTGCATGGAGCCCTCTGTCTCAGTCCACTGGGGCTGCTGTCACAAAATATCATATACAGCTTGGGTGGCTTCAACAACACACATTTCTGTCAGAGTTCGGAAGGCTGGAAAGTCTAAGATCAAGATGCTGGCAGATTCGGTGTCTTGTGAGGGCCATTTCCAGGTTCATAGATGGTTTTCCTCCTCCGGCTTGGCAGAAGGGGCGAGGGAGCTCTCTGGGGCCTCTTTGGTAAGGGCTCTAATGCCCTTCTTGAGGACTCTACCCTCATGACCTAATTACCTCCCACAGGCCCCACCCCCTAACGCCATCACCTTGATGGGTAGATTTCAACATGTAAACTTGGGGAGGACTGGAACATTCAGAACGTAAACGCCCTCCCTGACATCCTCCTCTCCCTCCTGCAGTAACTGCCATCCTCAATTCTGTGTTTAGAATTTCCTTGTAAGCTAATCAGTGTGTGGACAATTTCAGAAACAATATATTCCTCGACCTTATGTCTTCTTGAACTTGATATTAGCGGGATGAAATTGTGTGTCTTCTCCCGTGACTTGCTTTATTCGACATCACACTTTTGGGGCTCATCCATGCGGTCGTAGGTCGCTCTGCGTCACTGCTGTGATTTTCATTGTGGTGTGGTATTTGAGTGTGGAATATATCCGGGTTTTTTGTTTTGTTTTGTTTTTTTTTTTTTTTTTTTTTTTTTGATATGGCAGTGTGAGTGTAAATATGCAAGAGATCCAAGTCTAGAAGTACCAAGGACTGAAATGACCAGGCAGGTCTATGTGCATTTTCAACATTTCTGGGTGTGATACCATTTGTTTTCCAAAGTGCTTGTGTGACTTATTCTCCCTCCAGAAGTGTATACTTGCACCTGTTGCTCCAAAACATTTCTCTGTTGCTTTTCAAGTGCCCAGACGGACCCCTAGCTCTCTTAGCATTTCTACTTTATAACCTCAGACTTTGCACCAATTTGGGAAGTAATGGATTCAGTTTCACCTTCCTCTCCGAAATATTATTTATTCATTTTTATAAATAAAAGGGAGCCCGTGTAGGACAAAGTCCCAGCTGGAATCAGGAATCTGAGTATGAGCTGTGGCCCTACAACTGAGAGTGTCATGTTGACAAAATGTCTTCTGCTGTGCAGGACAGATCATCTTCCCTACGCCATGGTTTGGCGACGTCTTACATGGTGGTCAGCCCGTGTTGGAGTTCGGCTAATACTAGATGCCCTATGCTTTCCCTCTAAGTCAGCTCCATCATTAATGCAGGACGTGTTGAACATGGTTCATTGGTCTGCATTGTGATGAATCACCCAGAGACAACGAAGCCTCAGGACAAACAAAGCATTTGTCTGTGTAGCCGCAGGGCAGCCCATGGCCAAGCTACTCTGGCTGATGTTAACGTGTGTGTCCCTATAGCATATCCCCTTCGAGTCATTCTGGATAGTTTCTTTTCATGCTCACACTGGGGCTTTGTGAACTCTCCCATAGGAATTGCGGTGACTTCTGCTGCTAATTTAGTTGGATTCTCTGGACGACACGGTGTTGGGTGGCAGAAGCCATTGTGTAAGTTGGAGTTAATTTAAACACAAACCGCTTACTGTGTGCCAGACCCGTTCGTAGCCCTTCACAGATGTTCGTTCCTAGCATCCTCTTACCAATATCCTCATAATAGTAGCATATTGCTGTTATTGCCTTCAGAGATGAGGGAACAGAGACATGGAGGGGTTCAGTAATCTGCCCAAGTGACAGAGCTGGTGGCTGGCTGGGCCAGGAGGCAGTGACATGTAGAATAGTCACCTTAAGTTAGCAAAGCAGGTGAGTGGATGCCCTTGTACTTCCTATGATCCCTTCATGCCCTAACCTTTGTGTGTCAATACAACATCAACACCAAGGTTCAAAGAAGTGTAGCTTTGACACCGGAGGGTCCCCGCCCTAGTACTGCTTCTTACAGGTGCACCAGTGGACAGATTTACAAAATTCTTTCTTTACAGTGTCTCTTGAGGCCTAAGAGAAAATCGTCCTCAGAACTGTAAATATTTTTCCTAAAATGATGGATTTAAAAAGAGTTGCTTGGGCTCTTTTCCAATTTCTTGGTCTTAGCTCACAATTGTAACTTGTTACAGGGCTTCTGATAAAATTAAGAAAGTATACGGTTGTAAAGCTTTTTAATAGCAGAAGCTTAAAAAATATTCTCAGTACCAATGACTCCTCCAGACAGAATGAAGTATGTCAATTTGGAAATTAACCGGATACATTTTCTGCTTTGAGTGTAGAAATTCACATCCTTCTCAAAAAAAGGAAACTTCCTTAGTTCGTATTTTCAGCCAGAAGTAAGAACTCTTTAAAAGCAACTCTGTTTTATGAGGTTAACATTAAGACGTCTAAATCTGCCTTTGTGTTTATACAGCACTTATCTTGCAGTGCCTGGGTAATTAAATCTTAAGTGCCCTGACCCTGAAATATTTGGGCATTTTGGGGTACTGGAATTGTATTATATGCCTTGGAGTAAATGCCAAGTCATACTTTTTCTTTTTTAAATCCCGAATTTCAATAAAATACAATTAATTTGAATGGCATTCATAGGGATCTCAGATGGAGCCTGGCATTTTCATAGTTTTTCAGAAGTCTTAGAACATTTTGGAAACTTCTATTTGTGTTGTGGTCCTTCCCTTCATCTACGTTGGAGAGAATTTAAATGTAAAACGTGAATTGAAAAGGACTTACAAGAGGGAAGATAACAGAGATTCTTTGAATCGCTCACATTGCAAAGAAAACAGAACAAGCTTGTTCTGGAGCCTGGGAGAGAACAGCAGCCTGACCACTGAGCGCTGTCAGAGCTGCGCATAGCCAGCTGACAGCTTCACAGGGCCGGTGCTGTGACTGGCTGTCCCTCGAGGCAAATGGTTAACTTGGAGGATCCAGGACAATGCCAGCAGGTTGCCAGCAGGTTAGGAAACCAACCTGGAGAAACGATCCTTAAGCATGTCTGACAGGGCTTTGCCTAACCAGCATTTTCTGTTTTTTCTCATTAACCCTAACAGCGATAAAAACAGACAGAAAACAAATAAAAAAACAGCCCAAGAAAGAGAATATGTCAGTGGATCTGAAACCACCCTGATACTCCTTCCAGCTAATTAGTCCCAGAACTCTCATAGCACAAGTTGGTTAGAAGCTCTTTTGGAAAAGTAATTTTCACGAAACTTTCCTTTTTTTTTTTTAATGTCTTAACTGACCTCCTGAGTGTTTCAGCATCTTTCTTAAGTCCTGCTTTGTTATGCGCGCACAAACTTCATACTAGTACAGTCCAAGTCTCAGAGACAACCTTAAAAATAAAATGCCAAACATTCATTTGCATACCTCCTTGGGAGTTACCAATGAAGGGCCATTGGATGAGGTTTGTAAAGAAGCCAAGGGATTAGTTTATTTTTATATTTGAAAAATGAAAATGGCTCTACTGTTTTCCTCATCTTCATGTTCATTATAAATGTTTTAGATAATATAAAGGAATAAAGAAAAAAAACCCGAGATTCCTATCACACAGTAGCCGTAGTTGTTAATATTTTGTGTCTTTCCTTCTGGACTTTTTTGAGTACATATGGGTGCTCCTGGACACACAGAAAACACCCACAATTAAAAAAAAAAAAGTAGGAAATGAAATTATAACCATGAAGTCAGGCCAACACCCCATCCTCTTACTTTTGCCTCAACATTTTCCAAACTACAAATCTTGTATCCTGTATGGTCAAAATGGCTGAGGTGAAGAACATTGTGAATTCTCTGTGTGGACCCCCCGATCCTTCACTGGGGTCACCGAGAAGACCAGGCCAGCTCAGGCATATTCTGAGCATTTCATGTCTGCATTTAATGGTGCCACCATATTTGTTACGGCTCCAGCTCTCTTGGAACGCGAGGAGGTGGCATTTCCATAGCAACAGGCTGAGAGGACCCATGTTGTAAAATCCCAAACTGAGGCCTGGGATGAAAATGCTATTCCTGATGGCTGGTGACGTCACTGGAGTATCCATGTGTTTTCAAGAAAATGCCATTCAGTCTTGGTTGTAGCATCTCTGTGGACTTCACCTTATGTACCACGAGTTTCTATGCAGATGGCCAATTGATGACAGTCAGTTGGTGGTTGAGTTTCTCCAGGTAGGGAAGGGATGAGTTCTCTTCTTCACTTTGTGGATCCTGAGCAAGAATGGATTGGTCTCCGAAGTATTTTTGCTGGTTGCTAGATTTTCTTTGGTCTTACTGTACTTTCAGCTGCCATTATTCTTATGATGGACAGATAGGGAAGTAGTTGAATTGAGGGGGGAAGCTTAAGGTTTGTCTTAGTGAAATGCAGACTTGGCCTGTCTCATCATTTTCTGTGAACCTTTTACATTCATTCGCGCTTTCTTCTTCATGTTTTCTCATGATGAGTGATGCCTGTTAACAGCACCCAAACACCACATTTCTGATTGCATTGGTAGCCCCGTTTTTGCCTTGACCAATTATGTGAAGTTTTTAGTTGAATTAAATATTTATAAATGAATGTTATCTCTGTACACAAATCCCCAAGGGTTATAGAGTCTTTCTTTAAATAAATCTTTAAACGAGTTTTCCTTTTTTTGTCTTCTCTTCCTCCTCCTCCCCCTCTTCTTCCTTAAATGAGAGTGTCTCTATAGTGTCTCTTTTAAATTTTTTATTTTTTATAAACATATATTTTTATCCCCAGGGGTACAGGT